>NW_024881277.1:10687324-10839267 GCF_018691265.1 Tyto alba | reverse complement strand
GCTGCTGATACATGAAGAATGTCAAGGACGCTTCAGCCTTGTGTACCGTGGTGTGTCGAAAACAGGTTGAGAGGAATTGGGAGTAGTGGTCTGAGAAACCCAGTGTTATGGTAACGATGGTCTGAGAAACATTGTGTTATGGTACTGTTGTGTATCAAAAACAAGTCAAGAGGAATTAGAAATAGTAACATGAGAAACTTAGTGTTATGAGCAGCTTGTGCTGTAAGCTAACTGCAAGTAGGTGGACCGTGCGGATACGACCTTTAGAGCTTAAGCCAATCAGCTAGTGACTAGTAGGCATAATAATTAGCGTTGTCTAATTATTATAAAAATATAATAATTAGAGATAATAAGTATAAAAATATGTACCCTGGACTCAATAAGGACACAAGTAGATTGATGCTCTATCACCCACATTGAACCCGTCTCGGCATGTCGTTCTTCCGTGGCTCCTCAGCTTCCTTCAGTTGTCACCAGGAACCTGAGTGCTTTCCTTCCCATCATGAAGGCAAGATGTGTGGTGGAAGGAAATGCTGAATCATTTATGCTGGCAGCAACCTCAAGAGATTCCTAGGCCAAACTTGCTCACAGCAGGGTCACTTATGGGCTCAGAACAAGTTGCTCAGGGCTTTATTCACTTTGAGCTTCAAAAGCTGCAAGAATGGAGATGACAGAAGCTCTCTGGGAAATCTGCTCCTGTGCATGACCGCCTTGATGGGGAGAAAGTTTTTCCTCCCTTGTTTCAGTTGATGCCCGTTGGCCCTCATCCTCCCATCAGGCTCAACAGTGAAGAGCCTGGCTCCATTCTCTTTCTGATATCAAGAACATACAGGAAGGCTGTTATTAGGTCTTCTCAACGCCTTCTCCTCTCCCGGCTTTGCACTTTTGCAGTAAGGAAGGCCAACGACATCCTGGGCTGCATTCGGAGGAGCACTGCCAGCAAGTTGGGGGAGGTGATCCTCCTTCTCTGTTCAGCATGGCTATGATTTGTTGTGCTCAATTCCCTCAGGGTTTTCAACCCCACCAACTTCACTCACACTGTAGTCAAAGCTGCCCTCCACATCTTCCACCAGTCCCGCCCTGTCTTCTTGTGAAAAACTCTTCCAGGAGAGCATTCCCCCATGTCAGGTCAGGGATTACCTTCTGCTCTCCCTTTGAACGAGGCATTCTAGCAGAGGTCCATGTTCTCTAGCAGGGTGTGAGGTTATCCTGACTGGACGACCGTTGCATATTGAGGAGCTGGAGATCAACATAACAGTAAACTTGAGTAGACCCATGGACAATTCCCATGGGAGCGCCCTCTTTTTCAGTCACTACAAATGATGACGAGAAGACTTTTCCTTGTAAGAAAACACTGAAAGAGCTCCTATCTTCCACCTTGTTGGGGACAGTATTGCAATGGCTTTTAAGACCTCCAAGCAGCTGTCTCCCCACTGCTGGCCGGGCAGAAGGGACCTGGCAGCTAGCACACGAGAGGACACCATGTGCTACTGTGCTGCATAGGCCCCTGCTCAGCCACCCCAGCAGTGCTGGAGGCAGGCGATACCTGAGAGAATGTCTACAGCCACGAGAAAGCTGAGAGCAATGTAAGGATGGTGTTAATGGTGTAAAGGTAGGATGTTGCTGTCATGCCCAGTGAGCCAAGGAGCATAATAGATGAGGCCATGAAGGTGATCAGCTCAACAATCAGTGTTTCTGCACAGGACAGCTTGATCAAAAGCACACTGTCACAGAAGACGTGGTCCACACGACTGGCATTGCAGAAGGGCACCCTGGCAGCCAGGACAGTGGAGGCAATGGTGACTAGGAATCCCGAAGTCCACAAGCCCAATGGTAGCTGAAAACAAAGGTGACTGCTCATGAGCATGGAGTACTGAAGAGGGTGACACAAGGCCATAGAACAGTCATAGGACATGACAGCCAGAAGGACAAACTCGAGGTAGCCCAGAGGAGAGTAGAAGTAGCACTGAGTTCAGCAGCTTGGATAGGAAGTGGCTTTGCTGCCCATCAGCAAGTTTCCTCTGGCTGTGGATATGACGGATGTCGTGATGAAGATCTCCAGACAGGAGAGGTTACAGAGGAAAAGGTACGTGGGCCCGTAGAGGTCTCTTTCAGCGAGGATGAGGGAAACAATCAGCAAGTTTCCCCCTAAGATCACCAGACACAAAACCAGGAGAGTAATTGCCATTAGGTGTTCCTGATGGTGGAGGGAGGAGTAGCCAAAGAGAAGGAACTCTGTGACGGTCATATGATTCAACATCTCAGCATCCGAGCTGCAATAAGTGAGGGCAGATGGTCATCATGGGAAAGAGCTTCAGGAGGTTAAAAGAAGATGAGTCAGAGCAAAAGAGTGTAGAAGGATAAGACATTCATGCAGAGATTGAAAGGAGAACAAAAGAGAGGAGGGGAGAATTAGCCTAGCGCAAGAAGGCATCATTCTATGCACTAAGAGCAAACGTAGTATGGGGGCTAGAGTAGGAATCCACTGTAAACTGTATGTAAGTTCTTGTATTTGAGCTCTTTCCCCAAGAGTCACTTCACAGTCAATGGAGAAAAAATAGGGATTTCTCACTTGTTTTTACTGTAGCTTATTTAAACATGTATTTTAGGCTGATCAAAAATGTATTGTAGTGAAAGGGAAAACACGTCAGTGAAGTGGCTTTAGCTTTTTGATTAGGACAGAAACAGGGAGAAGGCGGCATGAAGACGTTGACAAATGCAGAAGTGTGTGGGAAGTAAAGGCAAGCAGGAGAGTTAGAGAAGAGGGAAGATTTATTCCCTGGAAAGGGTTTGATTACCAAGGAACACCAAAGCCCAACAGAGAAAAGAAAAGCATGCTGTGTTTAAAATTGTTCTGTTTTTAAGACTGTCTTTCCATCCACGGTTGACCTTTGCCAGGTAGAACAGAAAAATTATAAAGAATCTTCCTCAGTCAGTGACAACTTTCTTGCTGAAAACCAGTCTGATAAAACATTCTCGCTGTCAGAGGGAAAAATAAGAATTAAAAAGCAAAATAGGAGAGGAAACAAGAGGAAAAATCTATGGGTGCCATTTTTTCAGGAGCCTCAACTTTACCTTCTCATCCCTGAGTGTTACATCCCTGGCCAGCTCTTCTTTGTAAAGATGAAGTCCCACAGGGCACTTCACCTCACAGGTTTCTCAGTCACCCTTATCAGGCAGATGTTCCTAATGTGCTCCAAAACCTACCTGCATGGCTTGCACCTCACTAGTATTGCTTTTAATGCTTCATGCAGCTGGTTCATCTTGACTGGGGCGTCTCTCACAAGAGAACAGTACGAGGAGTTGCAGGGCACTGCCAATACCCCTCCTGGAGGAACTGTGGCTTCTTGGGGGTCTGGTACTGATAAAGCCGTGGGTCTGGACCCAGAGGGGAAGCAGCCCTTTGGGAGGGAGCTGCAGGAACGCATTTAGCTCTGCCTGGGGATGGACAATGAGTCATCTGGGAGCTGAGGGGTCAACAGGAGAGGGGAGAACATCATGGGCACCACTGCGGTGGGTGGATGTCTGCTACAGATCTCCTGATCAGGAAGAGGAAGTAGATGGGGCCTTCTTCAGACACCTCCTCTCTGCTGACATCCCACCTGATCCGTGCAGCAGTCGAGTCTCATTGCCAGCCCTTCCCACCCTGGGAGCTTGGGAGGTATTGTACAGTAGTCATGCTCTTGTTATTGCTCATCCCCATAGAATACTACCCCAGGAAGAGTCCTGAGCAATGTGAGAGGGACAGGATCTCCCATCCCAGGGGCTGGAGGTGAGCAGTTTGCCCTTTCTCTTAACATAACACATCCATGTTCACACAGAATATCTTCCTTTCAATGGCATTTGTCTACCGTCATAATTTTCTCCAGTTTTCTGCTCTAACCAGCCCCTTGGGAGCATTTGTCAATAGCATCCTCAGTGGGAGCCATTAACAGTGCAGGAAACTTTGGAGTTTGTATCTGATACTGACTCCTTGAAACGTTTCATCACCTACCTCTCAGTGCCTGAGGTTCATGGAGTTGGCACCAAACCCTCCTGAGGGGTCATTAAAGTGCCTTGGGCTGTTGCTGTGGTGCTGAGCTGGGCCGGGCTCCTGGGCCGGAGGGAGCTCCTGGCAAGTGGGCAGCGCTGCAGAGAGACAGCTCTGCCCAGGAGCAGCTCCTCTGCAAAGCGCAGCAGGGCTGGGGGCACTGCCTGCAGGCACCCAGGGCAGAGCAGCGAGGCACACACAGCTTCAAGGCAGCCTGGGCTGGGAGGCTGCTGAGAGCTCCGAGGAGGAGAAAGCGTCAGGGCCCTGGCCACAGTAAGTCTGGGGGTGCAGGGCAATGCAGCTGCAGCTCGGGGAGGGATCTGGGGAAGGCGGCAGAGCCACCAGGAATCTGCCTCCTGCCTAGAGGAGGAGGAGGAGGAGGAGGATCTGCTCCCGAGCAGGGCTTCCCTGGTTGCCCCCTGCGAGGGCCAGGGCATGAGGGCTGCCTTCTGGCGGGGCCGGCTGCAGGGGTGTGCAGCCGGGTGTGCAGGCAGGGGTGCCCAGGGCTGTCCTTCCCAGCAGGGTCCCTGCACCCCAGGGGGCTGTGTGCTGGGGCAGGGACTCTGCCACCTGCCAGGGTCAGCACTCAGCCTGCCCGGGGAGCTCCCCATGGCACTGTGGGGAGAAGGAGAGACCCCCACCAGGGCAGGCTCCTTCTGCTCTCCAGAGGCTACTGCTTGGATCACGGATGCTCACAGCTCCAGATTACGTCTAGGACATTGGCATTTCAGGAGGAAGTTCAAAGCAGGGACCACCTTAAAAATGTGGTCTTTTCTAGGCTCTATGATCTCATGTTTCTTCTAAGAAAAAGTAGAAGGAGGTTGTGAAATTTTAATATGTCACTGAGACCTCTGAACTGTTAAACTGGGGGATCAGCGGATTTGTCAGAAACTTCATAAAGTGCATTCACCCACTCCTCTACTTACATACACAACACCGTCACCTTTGTTTGAAGGTTCTGGTTTTTTTCTGTTCTCCTTTGAATCTGGAAGTAGGGAATGCGCCTGGGCAGTGCCTTATTGCCAGTAGGGGTCTGCAGGGCAGAGCTGAGCACACAGAGGGTGGGGTGGGGGGGCTGGAAACACTGTCAGGGCAGTGACATGGGGACACAGAAATGGCTTCTAGCAGAAAACAACTCGAGGGAGCAGAGAGCCAGCACTTCCTCCAGTATTTTCTGGACTCTGTACTAGGGAGGAAGGAGCCATTTTTTGTGAAAGATGAGAATTTCTGCCCCTTCAAATAATGTCTCCTCAGCAACATCACTAATCTGAGCTCATAATAAGGAATGGAATATATTTTCCCCAAAGAAAGAGAAATAATTTTGAGGAGACTTTTTGGGAAACAGCATAAGATTGAATAAAAGAAGTCTGTCTTAACTTGTCAATGTCTTCTAGTTCAACCTCCCTGACTGCAGTGAACAAATGTCCAACGGCAGCTCCATCACTGAGTTCCTCCTCCTGGCATTTGCAGACAGACGGGAGCTGCAGCTCCTGCACTTCTGGCTCTTCCTGGGCATCTACCTGGCTGCCCTCCTGGGCAACGGCCTCATCATCACCGCCATCGCCTGCAACCACCACCTCCACACCCCCATGTATTTCTTCCTCCTCAACCTCTCCCTCCTCGACCTGGGCTCCATCTCCACCATTCTCCCCAAAGCCATGGCAAATTCCCTCTGGGACACCAGGGGCATTTCCTATGCAGGCTGTGCTGCCCAGATCTTTTTATTTATTTTCTTCATTGCAGCAGAGTTTTCTCTTCTCACCATCATGGCCTATGACCGCTACGTTGCCATCTGCCAACCCCTGCACTACGGGACCCTCCTGGGCAGCAGAGCTTGTGTCCACATGGCAGCAGCTGCCTGGGGCACTGGGTTGCTCAATTCTCTCCTGCACACTGCCAACACATTTTCCCTACCCCTCTGCCAAAGCAATGCTGTGGACCAGTTCTTCTGTGAAATCCCCAAGATCCTCAAGCTCTCCTGCTCTGACTCCTACCACAGGGAAGCTGAGCTTCTTGTGTTTAGTGCCTGTTTAGCACTTGGATGTTTTGTTTTCATAGTGCTGTCTTATGTGGAGATCTTCAGGGCCGTGCTGAGGATCCCTTCTAAGCAGGGACAGCACAAATCTTTTTCTACGTGCCTCCCTCACCTGACCGTGGTCTTCCTGTTAATCAGCACTTCATTTTTTGCTTACCTGAAACCCCCCTCCATCTCCTCCCCATCCCTGGACCTGGTGGTGTCCGTTCTGTACTCGGTGGTGCCTCCAGCAGTGAACCCCCTCATCTACAGCATGAGGAACCAGGAGATCAAGGATGCACTCAAGAAACTGATTCAGTCAATTGGCTTTCATCAGAAATGAGCTGCCCATGTCTCTTCAGAAGACGTTTGCAACACTTATTTAAAACCTTGTCTCCTCAAAATAATTTCAAATTTTTCTCTGAATACTTCTTTGTATTCAGCATTTTGTCTGTGAAAATCTCGTTTCTTCCAAACTGTCTGCATCCACTCCTCTTCCTCAGAGACATGAACCAGCCTCTCTGACCCAGAGCCCTTTCTACATGTGTCTGGTAGGACAGTACAGCTGGCCTCCCATGCCGCACATCTGTAATAAACAGGTTTTCTCTGTGCTGATATCTGGAGGTTGGTCTGTTCTTCCCAAGCTGAGGTCAGGAAAAGGCTGAAGGAGTTGCCCCTCTGAGCGTGCTGCTGTGCTGGGGTTCTCCAGGGGTTCAGGGCAGGAGGGCATGGGGGGATGTGTTAGGGAATAGGCCTGTGCTGCCCCTTCACGTGGGGGTGCCCAGTGCAATGGAAATGATGGCTGATCCATGGGGATCTCCCTGGGACCATCTCCCCATGGCTTTCAGCCACCACTGCCCTGCAGAGCAGCACTGCCAGCTCAGGGCCGTGCCTGAGGTGACATCCCGCGACAAGAGCAGACCTATTTCTGGAGGCACCAGTTTGGGCAGCTTTTCTCTGGCTGGCACAGCAGGAGCTGCCTGGGGAGCCCCCAGTGCAGGAGTCTTGTGCTGGGGAGAGGGACGGGCACAGAGGGGCTGCCAGCACTGGGCAATCAGGATCTCTTGGAGAGAAGAGCAGCAGAGAGAGGGAGACGCTGGCCTGCGTCTGCTCATGGCATGGCTGGCGCCAGCCCTGGGGCTGATGGGGAGGCTGAGAGCCCTCTGTGCCCCAGGAGCTGCTGTGACCTTCCGAGGGGCTGGGGCTGTGGGGTGAGTGCCCAGAGCTCTGCAGCACCCTGCGCTGGGCAATGTCATGGGGACAGCCAAGACTGGGCTGTTGTGCTGGGATGGGCTGGGGAGGGTGTGGTGGGCATGGGGAGTTCTGGGAAGGTGCTGGGCTGGGTTGTAAACTGTCTGGGAGAGAAAACGCCATTGCACAGCTTATACTTAGTGAGCATGCAGTGAGAGCACTCGTGCTAGTGGTTGCAATTATGAATAGCAGTTATCTACACAAAGCGGATAAGCAGTCACTTCTTTATTCCAGCACTCAGGAACATGGGGGATAGATCCACCAAAGACATGTTCACCAACAGGTACAAGGCACAATACATTTATACACTTTTTTAGCAGAGTCATGGTTACTGTTGTGATTTGAGCCTGGTCGGCAGCCAACCACCCCACAGCTGCTCACCCACCCTTCCCGCCAACCTGGGAATGGGGGAGGGAATTGGAGAGGGAAAGGGAGACTCACAGGTTGAGATAGAAACAGTTTAATAATGCTAATAAAACAAAAACAGTGTCAGTAATAGAAAATATAAACAAGCAATGCACAATGCAATTGCTCACCACCTGCTGACCAATACCCAGCCCGTTCCTGGCTAGCGATCCCGAAATACCAAGATCCTGCAATCACAATCATGGAAGCGAGACGGAGAGAATCCCTTCCCGACTGCCCCTCCTCTATATAGTGAGCATGACGTTCCATGATATGAAATATGTCATTGGCCAATTTGGGTCTGGTGCTCTGGCTGTGCTCCCTCCCTGCTTCTTGTGCACTCGTACACGGGCAGGACTTGGGGATTGGAGAGTCCTTGAAATCTCAGCAGCAGCTGAAAACATCAGTGTGCTATCAGCATTCTTCTCATACCAAACCCAATGCTGAATCTAAAACACAGCACTATTCTAGTTACCAAAAGGAAATATTAACTCTATTCCAGCCCAAATCAGGACAGTTACATAGCATCAACAAAATTCATAAAGTTTAATTTAACCTCTATAATGATTGGCTTTCAGTTACCTCACCTTACCTCTATTTCTATTCTACAGAAATCATTGGTCATCTTTAGTGATTGACTGGAATAGAATGAGGGGAGGGTAATGATTAGCATATTCATGTTATTCCTGGAAATAATTGTCATATGCTAATGTCTCTAATGCATACGTAGTTATGTTGGATGGGGGTGCTCTAGTAGTCATCGATATTCTTCATCACTGTGTCTGATGATTGAATTCCATCCCTGTGCATGCTTATTTCTTCTTTGGCTGATCTTCCCAACCAAAACCAGCATCTTCTGGTACTTATTGTTTTGACTCAAGGTCCATAACCAGTACCCATTGTTTTAATTCACAGTCCATAACGATTCTCACAGTGATCAAGGCACACGCCATACTAGCTACCTATTCCTAAGGGCCTTAACATGCTTTATATTCTCATAGCTGCTATAAGTCCATTTTAAAATCAAAATCATATTCTAAACTAAAATCAAAATACTAATCTAGGATTCAAGCTATTTTATTAGGGTAACTGCAACATTTCCCTCTTTTGAAAAGCTTGATAATCGTACTCAATACTTTCACATATTCAAATTGTGGTCTCATTGAGTGCCAAATTGTCATATGATGGTGGATCTTTTAATGACTTGTCTCGTTGCTTCGCCTCTGCTTTTCAATTAAACTCTGCTCTATGGGTCAATTCATGTTTCAAACAATTGTATGTCAGACCAAGCCCTACGAACACCATTGGTCACCAGTGTCAGTCCTGATAATGATTTATTTTTCCTTCATCCATGTGTCCACCATCATACACTATAAAATTTACAGGAAAAAAAAAAAAAAAAAAAAAAAAAAAGAATCAGATACTTAATCATGCTTCAGAGTCAATTGTTAAGGTTTCTGGATCTCCAGTTTGTAGACGATGGCTTCTTCATTCTGATATAATGGATCCAGGCATCTGATTCAGCAATCTTGATTGTGGTGAATGTAGTTAGCAGCACTTGGCAAGGTCCCTTCCACTTCTCTTGTAGGGGCTCCGCTGTACAGGTCTTTATGTAGACATAGTCCCCAGGTTGGCAGTCTTATACGGGATTCCACACCACCACACTCCAGAGTCTAACTAAACTTTTTCCAAGGGAAAGTAAGTAATTATACACTTTTTATTTTCTTGGTACATGCATATTTGGATTGGGTTTCAGCGTCTCTTATGGTTTTCCATAAAGTAATTCATAGGGGCTGGCTGACAACTCACTCCTCAGTTGTATTCTAATATGCAGTAATGCCAGTGGGAGTGCTCGAGGCCATTTCAAGTTAGCCTCTTGACTTCTTTTGCTAATTTGTCTCTTTAAAGTCTAATTAATTCTTTCTACTTTTCCACTGGATTGTGGTCTCCAGGGAGCATGCAAGACCCAGGTCATCCCTAGAGCTTTGCTCATGTCCCGAACCACAGTTCCTATAAAATGCCGATTCCTATCTGACGATATTCCAATGGGCACCCCAAATTTTGGGGTTATTTCTTATAAAAGCCACTTAACTGTTTCTTTAGCTTGATTTGTGTGACTGGGAAGGGCTTCCGGCCATCCATAAAAAAGTGTCAATCCTAGAGATAACATACTGATAAACTTTGCATTTGGGTAATTCTGTAAAATCAATCTGCCAATAGTCACCAGGTTCTACTCCTGTTTTTGATTTACCCATTTGAACCCTTTTTTGTACCACCGGATAATTCTTTAAACATAGTTTGCAGTTTGCAGCAACTGATTTAGCCATTTCTAACATTCTTCCTGCTACTATGTGCCTCTTCAGGAATGTCACCAGGGCTTCTACACCCCAAAGGCATTCCTGATGTTTTACCTGTTAGTATTGCCCTCATAATTAATGGGGGCACAACCACCTGACCTTCAGAGGTTGTCCACCATCCCTCTGGATTTTCTCTGCACTTAGGAATTGAGCTAATTTCTCATCTTCTTTTGAATGTGTTGGTGGTTCCTTAGGGACAATTACAGTTCGAGTAGGAATTACTGCCATTTGTAACCCTCATTGTTGAGCTGCATTCTTAGCAGCTGGGTCTGCCAATCTATTTCCTTCTGCTACTATTGTATTTCTGGATTGATGTACTTTACAGTGCATGATTGCTATTTGGGCCAGTTCTTGAACCACCAGTAACAATTGTAAGATTTCCTTTTGATGCTTAATATTTGCCCCCTGGGAGGACAATAGTCCTCGTTCTTTCCATAGAGCTCCATGGACATGGACTACTCTAAAAGCCTATTTTGAATCTGTCCATATATTCACTTTCTTTCCTTTGTTTAGTTCCAGAGCTCATGTCGAGACAATCAATTCTGCCTTCTGTGCTGACATAGCGTTGGGCAGTGCATTTGTCTCTGTCACAGTATTTTCAGTATCCTGCGTAGTGAATTCCATTCTGTACAAAGCTACTGCCATCCCTGACCAGGGTCACTCACATTCAGGGTTTTCAAGAGGGACATCCTTCAGGTCTTCTCGGCTGGAATACATGTGCTCAATAGTCGTTATGCAGTCATGCTCGGGTCCTTCTTCTTCCTGTGAAGCACTCAGAAAAACTGCAGGCTTTACAAGGTTAGTTGTTTTTAGGACCACATCATCTTGTTCCGTAAGGATTACCTGATATTTCATCATTCTGCTGGGGATAACCAATACCCCCCTTTTTGTTCCAGCACTGTAACAGCCATATGTGGAATACAAACCGTGAGGATTCTTCCCAAGGTGAGCTTTCTGGCTTTTTGTATCAGTATTCCTGTTGCCGCTACTGCCTGCTGGCAGGAAGGCCATCCTTCGCTCACCGTATCCAGTTCTTTAGAAAAGTACCCCACAGGTCTCTTCCAGCTTCCCATCCTCTGGGTCAGGGCTCCCAGGGCAAGGTGCTGTCCTTCATGGACAAACAACTGGAAGTCTTTAGTTAAATCAGGCAATCCTAAAGCTGGTGCTGACATTAGACCTTGCTTAAGTGTATGAAAGGCCTCTTCTTGTTGTCGGCCCCACATGAAAGGAACAGACCTCTGGGCCTCATATAACGGTTTGGCTACCAAGCCAATATTCATAATTCAGAGATGGCACCACCCAGCCATTCCCAAAAATGCTCTTAATTCCTGCACAGTTCAGGGCTCAGGAATGGCACCGATTGTTTCCTTTCAATCAGTCCCCAACTTCCTCTGTCCCTTTGAAATCTCAAAGCCTAAATATATTACAGTTTGGCTTGATATCTGTGCTTTCTTCTTAGACATCTTATAGCCATTAATTCCCAAAAAGTTTAAGAGTTCAATGGTTAGCTGAATACAGGTCGACTTTTTTTCAGTATCTACCAAAATGTCATCCATGTACTGTAAGAGCAAGTGTTCTGCTCATGTGGTCAGTGTTTTTTTCCTTTGTCCATGGAAAAATAGGAGAGAGCACAACCTCACAGCAAGTGCAGACAGCCCTTCTCTGGGGTCTGGCAGGGTCTGCACCAGGAGAGAGGCCGGGCAGGGCTGGCCGGTCTCCCCATACAGGCACTGAGACCAGAAGGAGGATGGAGATGGTTTAGCAGCAACGCTCACCCATAAACCCAGGTGAGCAGCCAGTGCTGGAAATGACCAGCGAGATAGGCTGGGGGGTGCTGCAGAGCTCTGGGCACTCACCCCACAGCCCCAGCCCCTCGGAAGGTCACAGCAGCTCCTGGGGCACAGAGGGCTCTCAGCCTCCCCATCAGCCCCAGGGCTGGGGCCAGCCATGCCATGAGCAGACGCAGGCCAGCGTCTCCCTCTCTCTGCTGCTCTTCTCTCCAAGAGAATCCTGATTGCCCAGTGCTGGCAGCCCCTCTGTGCCCGTCCCTCTCCCCAGCACAAGACTCCTGCACTGGGGGCTCCCCAGGCAGCTCCTGCTGTGCCAGCCAGAGAAAAGCTGCCCAAACTGGTGCCTCCAGAAATAGGTCTGCTCTTGTCGCGGGATGTCACCTCAGGCACGGCCCTGAGCTGGCGGTGCTGCTCTGCAGGGCAGTGGTGGCTGAAAGCCACGGGGAGATGGTCCCAGGGAGATCCCCATGGATCAGCCATCATTGCCATTGCACTGGGCACCCCCACGTGAAGGGGCAGCACAGGCCTATTCCCTAACACATCCCCCCATGCCCTCCTGCCCTGAACCCCTGGAGAACCCCAGCACAGCAGCACGCTCAGAGGGGCAATGCCTTCAGCCTGTTCCTGACCTCAGCTTTGGAAAGAGACCAACCTCCAGACATCGGTACTAAGAAAATCCCCTTTTATTATGGTTATGTGGCATGGGAGGCCAGCTGGTCCTACCAGACACACGCACAAAGGGCTCTGGGTCAGAGAGGCTGGTTCATGTTTCTGAGGAAGAAGAGTGACTGCAGATATTTCTAGAAAAGAAAAGATTTAGACAAATAAAATGATCAATGTACGGTAGGATTCAGAGATGAATTTGAAACAGTTCTGAAGAAAAAAAGAGGCATTTTATTGCTGCAGAGAGGAAATTGACTGAATCAGCTTCTTCAGTGCATCCTTGATCCCCTGGTTCCTCATGCTGTAGCATGAGGGGGTTCACTGCTGGAGGCACCACCTAATACAGAAATGACACCACCAGGTCCAGGGATGGGGAGGAGATTGAGGGGGGTTTCAGGTAGGCAAACATGCAGTGCTGAGAAACAAGGAGACCACAGCAAGGTGAGGGAGGCACGTGGAAAAGGCTTTGTGCCGTCCCTGCTCAGAGGGGATCCTTAACATGGCCCTGAGGATCTGCACATAGGACAGCACGATGAAAACAAAAACACCCAAATCCTAAACAGGCACTAACCACAAGGAGCCAAACTTCCCTGAGGTAGGAATCTGAGCAGGAGAGCTTGAGGATCTGAGGGGATTTCACAGAAGAACTGGTCCACAGCAATTGCCTTGGCAGATTGGTAGGGAAAATGTGTTGGCAGTGTGCAGGAGAGAATAGAGCAGCCCAGTGCCCCAGGCAGCTGCTGCCATGTGGACACAAGCTCTGCTGCCCAGGAGGGTCCCGTAGTGCAGGGGTTGGCAGATGGCAACGTAGCGGTCATAGGCCATGATGGTGAGAAGAGAAAACTCTGATGGTAACAAAAATAGAAACAGAAATACTTGTGCAGCACATCCCAAGTAAGAGATGTCCCTGGTGTCTCAGAGGGCATTGGCCATGGCTTTGGGGAGAGTGGTGGAGATGGAGCCCAGGTCGAGGAGGGAGAGGTTGAGGAGGAAGAAGTACATGGGGGTGTGGAGGTGGTGGTCACAGGCGATGGCGGTGATGATGAGGCCGTTGCCCAGGAGGGCAGCCAGGTAGATGCCCAGGAAGAGCCAGAAGTGCAGGAGCTGCAGCTCCCGTCTGTCTGTAAATTCCATGAGCAGGAACTCAGTGATGGAGCTGCTGTTGGACATTTGTTCACTGCAGGCAGGGAGATTGAACTAGAAGACATTGACAAGTTAGGACAGACTTCTTTTATTCAATCTTATGCTGTTTACCAAAAAGTCTCCTCAAAATTATTTCTCTTTCTTTGGGGAAAATATATTCAATTCCTTTACATGAGCTCAGATTTGTGATGTTTCAGAGGGGTCAATCTTTGAAGGGATAGAAATCCTCATCTTTCACATTTCTCTCAGACTGAACACAGGGGAGACCTGAGGGACAAAAAGGCTCCCTGTGCCCTAGAACAGAGTCAAGAGAATGCTGGAGCAAGTCCTGGCTCTCTGCTCCCTGGAGCTGTTTTCTGCCAGGAGCCATTTCTGTGTCCCCATGTCAGCACCCTGACAGTGCTTCCAGCCCCCACCCCACCCTCTGTGTGCTCAGCTCTGCCCTGCAGACCCCTCCTGGAAATAGGGCACTGCCCAGGCTCCTTCCCTACTTCCAGATACAAAGGAGAACAGCAGACAAAACCAGAACCCTCAAAGGTGATGCTGGTGTGTCTGTAAGTAGAGGAGTAGGTGAAGGCACTTCATAAAGTCTCTGGCAAATGTGTTGATCCCTCAGTTTAACACTTCAGGAGTCTCAGTGACATATTAAAATTTCACCGCCCCTTTCTATGTTTTCTTAGAAGAAACATGAGATCATAGAGCCTAGAAAGGTTCACATTTTTAAGGTGGCCCCTGCTTTGAACTTCCTCTTGAAATGCCAATGTCCTAGAGGTGATCTGGAGCTGTGAGCATCCCTGATCCACGCAGCAGCCTCTGGAGAGCAGAAGGAGCCTGCCCTGGCGGGGGTCTCTCCTTCCCCCACAGTTTCTCCCCGCAGCACCGTGGGGAGCTCCGCGGGCAGGCTGAGTGCTGACCCTGGCAGGTGGCAGAGTCCCTGCCCCAGCACACAGCCCCCTGGGGTGCAGGGACCCTGCTGGGAAGACAGCCCTGGGCACCCCTGCCTGCACACTGTGTCTTCACAGCTATTCAAAATTGCCTAAAAAGAGCCCCCTCCTTGCAGATCCCATAATCTGTGGGCTGTTCCAGCTTCAGGAGATGCCTCCAGGAACTACAGACACATCACCCTGCACCCAGAGACTTACTGTGTCAAGGGCTGCAAAGATTTCTCCTCCTTTGAACTCTCAGTCATCCTCCCAGTCCTGACCACCTTTAAACTCTTAATCTCCCTCGCTCATCTCCCTGAGATACCCCAGGAGTACCCTTCATCCTGCTGCACTTTGCAGAGGAGCTGCTCCTGGGCAGAGCTGTCTCTCTGCAGCACTGCCCGCTTGCCATCAGCTCCCTCTGTCCCAGCAGCTGGGACCAGCTCAGCAGCAGAGGACCAGTCCAAGGCATTTTAATGATCCCTCAGGTGGGCTTGGTGCCCAGTCCATGACCCTGAGAGAAAGCTGATGAAACCTCTCAAGAAGGCAAAGTCAGATGTAAATGCCCAAGTTTCTTGGAGCATTAATGGGTCCCCCAGAGGGACTTTACTGCCAGAGCAAACCTGGGGGCTGGTTAGAGCAGAAAACTGGAGGCAGAGTCAATGTAAAGGTGGCTCTGATGCTGAATAAGCCTGGATGCATTTTATCAAGCCAAAGGGCAGCCCTGGCCCCAGCCCCTGGGAAAGGAGATGCTGTCCTACACCCACGGCTCAGGGCTCTTCCTGGGGCAGAGTTTTGTGGGGATGTGCAATGCCAAGGGCAGGATTGTGGTTGGACACCTGCCAGGCTCTTGGGTGGAGATAAGGGGGCCAAGAGGCCCCAGTGCTGTAAGGATTAGGTGTCTCCTGGTAGGCCTTGGTGACACAGCCAACAGCCAGAGCCAACAGGAGGAAGAGCTCAGCTCTGTTTGGGGCTTTCAACCTTGTCAGCTCCCTTGGCCAACTCCACCACAGGCTCTCCTATGGTGGCCTACGCCTGCACTTGTTTTCTTGAAGTCTCCGGACATCCACCGTGCTTACCAGCCTTGCTCTCACTTGACCATCTTCCTACCCTTACTGATATCTCTCCATCCTCACAGGCTGATGGTTGGAATGCAAAGCTTTGGCTAATCCAGACTCTTTCTGGGTGGCCTATTGTACTGCACTTGGAGGGACGCTTCATGTAACTCAACGTAACACAAAATCCTCACATCCAGTCTCAACTTCCAAAACTTCACTTTGTGCCATTCTTTCTTTCTTATGTTGTTTCTCAATTTAGGGAAAAACCTCCACCATCTCTGAAACCACACTTCATCCAGTCTCAGGATAGTCTGGGTGGCCATGCTCATCCTAGTGCAGACCTGTATGCAGGTGGCCTTGTTTGTGGCCAGCATGCACCGCTGTCTTGTATGGTGTCCCTCATAGTGCCCAGGCCCTTCTCCTCAGGGTCCCTGCTCAGCTACTCAGGTCCAAGCCTGCCGCGAGAAATGAGATTATTCTTCCTCCTAATGCAGGACTGGACACTTCTCCTTGTAAACTTCAAGAGGTTTCTGTTGGCCAGAATCCCAGAGTTTCTCAGGTTTCCCTGGGCTGAAGCTCCACTTGGTCAGCTGTTAGTGACTCTGTGCAGATAGCTCACCTTGATGGTGGTGGTGTCTCTCACATAATAACAGCCCGAGGAGCTGCAGGGCTCTACAGCCCCAGGTAGGAATTACCATCAACACACTCTTCAAAACACCAAATGAGATCACAAAACAAGCAAAGCCAGGGTCAGTGGAGAAAGGGTAAATAAGGGTTGGGCTGTTTGTATGTTAGACCGTGTTAGTGGAAAATATATACCTGTATAGAGATTGAAACAATAAGGATCTCTCCAGAAGCTGGTTTTAGGTCCTCCAGCTGTCTGGGACCTGGATCCAGAATTCCCTCATCCCCCCAGTTCCTCCATACACAGACAAGCACACGCACACTCTCTCTAGCACAGAATCACAGAACCGCTGAGCCTGGAATGCAGTCAGCTTCCACCTCCTCTGTCCTTCCTCTTCATGCTTGGTTTCTGTCAGGAGCTCCTTTTTTATCCATGCCATCCTCCTGACACCTTTTCTTGACTTCCTGCATGTCTGTGTGGACGGTTCTGGAGTGTGAAGTGGAGAACATTAACCATCAATTCTCTGCACCCTTTCATCTTCAGGGCTGTATCCCATGGGATTCTTCCAAGCAGATCCTTCAGCAGGTCAAAGCCTGCTCTCCTGACGTCCTGCCCCTTGCTTTCTTCCCTTCTCTCAGCATCCTACACTCTACTTTCTCACCCTTGATTGTTACAGCCCTGAGCAGCTCTTTCTAGTTTGCAAGTATCAAGTCCTGCTGCAGGGCACCTCACCTCACTGGCTCCTCAGTCACCCTTGTCAGGAAGATGTCACCAGTGAGCTCCAAAATCCTCCTGGGTGGCTTGCACCTCTTCAGCAGTGGCAATTGGGACAGTTTCAGTCTGCCATGAGGTCCAGGGCCTGCAGGCATGAAGCTCCTTCCAATTGTCTAAAGAAGGCCTCATCTACCTGATCAAGAGGTCTGGAGCAGAAATCCACCCATCCTCCCACAGTGCTGCCCATGTTGTTCTGCCCTCTGATCCTGGCCTATCAGCTCTCAGCTAACTCACTGTCAGTCCCCAGGCAGAGCTCCATGCATTCCTGCTGCTCTCTCACACCAAGGACAACCTCCCCTCCAGGTCCAGACCTGTGGCCTTATCAGTACCTGACTGCAAGAGCCCACATTTTCTCCAGGTGCTGCTTTGGGCCACTTTCTCCCTTGAGCAACCAACTCACAGATACTCTGGGCTCACCAGGGTCTAGTCCAGACATAGGGTCTCTAAATACATGGCTCCCAGGACTCTCCTACTTGCTGGTTAATTTGGTTTGATGTGCATTAGTGGTTCCACCCACTGACATACCCACCAATATGACACACACACAGCTTGATCTCTCCAGTTGCTGACCCTGAAGGTGCATGAGCCCCTTTGACTCGTGCTTCCCACTCCAGGGATGGGCCCTTGGATCTCTATCCGTACCAAGAGCAGACATCTCCTCACCCCAGAAAGTTGTGGAGGATGGAAATTCATAAGAAGACAGGACAGACTTTCAGTTGCATGGTGTGCATAAACAATTATGCTGACCAGCCACACATGACCAGCTCCTTTCATCCCCTTTTCCCCCTGTTTTCCGATGCTTCTTTCTCCCCAAATCACCTTGGTCCTTCCCTTTCCCTGCCTTTGGTTCTTTCCTAGGCATGCCACAGCAAGCCTGGCACAATCCCCAGTGCTCTCTCTGGCATCCCATAAGGACTCTCAGACCCCCAGAGGCAGAAACCCCCACCCTCGGTCGGCAAGGTCACCCTGGGAGGCTCCTCCGATTGACCCACTTGTTAAATGTCACACCCAGATATTTTGTACCTCTCTGTGAACGAGTATTTTTCACTTTGGGTTTTAAATTGTTTCTCTGAAAACAGGGTGATTCCTGTCCTAAGAAATGGAAATTATTTATGTTTGTGGAAGTGTTGGAGATTAGGTCAGATAAATATGTCCATGGAGGTTATATGTGAAACGGAGCACAGTTTGTCTGACCATGACCAAGTCCTGATGACATCGACTCCACGAGGCATTTACTGGCACTGATCACACATGATAAGGACCGTAACATGCATGAAAATACAACAGGCATGGGAAAGGAGACTGGAGAAATGTGGAAGCTGCTCGATGAGCCCCAGGGCAGGGGGTCTCCTGCTGTCCTGGGCAGCAGGGCTGTGGGGAGGCAGAGGCGGGACAAAGGCAGCCAGGGCTGAGGGTCACTTGCAGCATGAATGCAGGACAGACAGAGAGTGCCTGGCCTCTGTTTCCTCATGCCCTTTGGACCAGCTGAAGTAGTGGGGACACTGGGGAGGCTGCCATCCCTCTCTGGGTTTTTTCCTCAGTTTTTGCTTAGGTCTTTCTGGTGCTGGTTATTTCTCTCTCTTATCAGTCCCAGGCAGCCCTTTTCACTGAGGGCTACTACATCCACCTCTCCCCTCATCCAAAGGGCCCATCATCTCATTGTAAATGGTATTCAGGTTGGTCAGGCACAATTTGCCCTTGTTCAGTTTTTACTGGCAGTTCCAAATCTCATTCTTGTCCTTCAGGTGCTTGGAAATAGCTTCCAGGAGGATTTGCTCCATCACCTTCCCAGGGACAGATGTGAGGTCGAGCAGCCTGTAGCTCCCTCATCTTCCTTTTTGCTCTTCATGAAGATGGGTGGCATGTTTGACTTTTCCCGGGTGTCAGGAACCTCCCTGACTGCCACGGCCTTTACAGGGTGACAGAAGCAGCCACACACTGACCTTGGCCACCACCCTCAGCACCCTTGGCTGAAACTCACCTCATAGAGGACCCAGAGAAGCATGTATGGCCAACCAGCTTGCTGAAAGTCTCTCCACATGTTCCTGGTCACTAGGCCCACTGCCACACTGAGTTTTGAGATTTGGGCCCACATATTTTTTTTTTTTAGCCTTGCTGTGGCTGCCAACACCCTTACTGAAGCCTCTTTTGCTACCTTCTTCATCCCTTGTTAGTTCCAGCTTCAGCTCAGCTCTGCTTTTCCTAGCTCCATCCCTGAACACACAGACAAGGTCTTTGTGCTCCCCCAAGGGGATCCTGAACCCCTTCAGCCCTCTGTGCATCTCTACCCTGTCCCACAGGCAGGCTGGTGGCAAGAGGGTGGCATCTGGGGACAGCACAGCAGTGCTGGGAGCAGGAGCACCAAAAAGGAAAGGGGGGTGTGAGCCATGCCCTGGGCTGCACACAGGGGCACGGGGGGGCTGGTGCCTCGGTGGTTGGCCAGGCTGTATGGGCTTGGGGTGGATGCCAGCTTGAGAGTAGGAGCACTGGCATTTCCATGGAATTCCAGTGAAAATGTGGCTGCAGCGAAAGCAAGTGGGCAGGTTCAGGCACAGGCAACTGCAGTGGCAAGGGTGCACAAGAAAGTGTGCTGGCCTCCTGCCATGGTTGCTCAACTTCATCCATAAAATTCCACGTGGGTTTTGCATTTCAACAGGGTTGGCCTTGAAGTTGAAACAGTTGTCCAAGGCCCCTTTGTTCTACAGGGCAGTTTCCCAAGGAATCCAGCCCAGGAACTTCCTGAACAAGCCAAAAATTTCTCCCTTGTACTCCAAGGCTCTGATTCTGGGGTTTGTCCTGCGCACCTCTCTTGGGAGTTTAAACCCCACCATCTCCTGGTCACTGCAGCCATGTGACACCGACCCTCAGTGGAAAAGCTCACGTGCCCATGGTTACAAGTTCTTGGTGCTCTGTCTCAAATATTTTCTCCAGAATGACACGACAGGCCACATCAAGCCTCTCATCTTGCTGCACCCATTTCTGGAGGAACAGAGAAGTGACAGGGTTTGACTGTCCCATTTTCAGTGCTGAGGCAGGATTTGGGGAAGTGCGGTGCTTCCCCTTGCATCAGCTCCTTCATCTCACTGAGAGGTGGGGCTACAACATCTGCTGGGCAGCCAGCCCAGGTTCTGGATGCCACCAGTCTTCTCTGGGGACATGCTTCTTTTAGCCACCAGCCGTTGCTGGGTCCTGCTCCACCTGCTGCCAACCCAAGGGCAGCTTCATCGCCCTTCTGGCCTTTGGCAACTTCTGCTCCACGTGGCTTCATGCCCCTCCGGGCAGCTCTTCTTGCCTGACTGAGAGCCACTCACAGGTGACCAATAGCCTCCATAACAGTGGCTGTAGGGGAGAGGGAAGGTGGGCATGAAGGGTTGCACTGGCCTTTCACCACCAGGAATTGTCTCCTTTGTATCAGCCCTTAGGAAGCCCTGCCAAAGCATCTCCCAAATTCAGTGCTGGCAGGAGGATCTCCTATAGACACCTCTGGTCTGAGCCTCCTCCAGACGCCTGCACCCCTGGGCTGGATGCTCTGCCTGGCACGGGAGGATCAGGCCACTCTCCTTGTACCCACACCATCTCCACCTTGGGAAAGAAACACCTTAAAGATTTGAAGACACGCTTCAGGCCTGCCCATTGCTCCCACCCCCCACTTCTCTGTATATCCAGAATGACCTGAGGGGTGCTTGGGCTCCTCTTTAAGAGGACACAACCGGAGTCTTCACATTTGTCTCAGGACAACAAATGGCACCATCCAGACCCCAAACTCACCTGCTGCAGGTCCTGTACTGCATGGTGGTGACTGGTGTCAGGACCAACTGCCACTCCCAGCTGTACTACTCAAGGCTGTGGTCACAGATTCTTGTGCCCCCCCTCACTGGCAGCATGGGAAACTGAACAATCCTTGACTTAGGATAAGCCCTGCTCAGCAACAACTAAAACATCCCTGTGTTCTCAACATTGTTCTCACCCTAAACCCAAAGCACAGCACTGCTCCAGCTGCTAGGAAGAAAATTAACTCTGTCCCAGCTGAAATCAGGACTTTGCAGATTGCCTTTCTTGGTAAGCCTGGCTCCTTGCAACCCTTTTTGTCAAATAGGGAAGTTCTTCTGGGCCCCACTGCCCTCTGCATCTGACATGCACACCAGCTGGTTGGGTCATTTGGCCTCTGTGACCAGATGCCGTGGATCATGCTCATTATCCAGGCTGTTTGCAAGCATCATATTCCTTCCTCTTGTTCTTTGCAGTCACGTGAACTAGGATCGGAAATGTCAGGCTGTGCTCTGCCTGTTGTGACAAACTACTCAGCCCTCATCACCATCTACCTTCAACCAAAAAGACTTTTCAGCGTACACAATATTCTTGTCGGGGTGGTTTCTGCATCCGTGCCTCCACTGTCTGCTGGCAGGAGCTTGCTGCAAATCTTAGAAAGCAGCAAATGCTACTTCTTGTCGCTCCTATCCCCAAACTTGACCTTGTCATTGACCAATAAGGTGTGGTACTGACCTTCTGAGGCACATAGATTTAGGTCAACCTCACTGCTCATTGTCTTCCTGTGAAGTTCAGCGTGACTGAGGATGAGCTAACTCATCATTACAGTGGTGCTTTCCACCTTCGTCATCACTTCCATTAAATGAGCATTTCTTTTTCTTACCCATACTGCCATACATCCACTCAAGTTATTGTCTTCTCAGAGGAACCATCTGCACACGTGCCTTAAATGCTGATGTGCTGGAGCTTCAGTGCACAGGGACCTTGAGATACTTGGGTCTTTGGCCAGCAGAAACTTCAAGTTGTACAAGGAGAAGGGGCAAAGTGGGACTGGACCAGCAGAGGAGTGAGTCTGAGGAGAAGGCCCTGGGCACTGTGAGTGATGCCATATGTGCCGCTGGTAAAGGCTCACCATGAATAGAGCCAGCTCCTGCATACGGAGCTGCACTGTAGCATGACCATCGAGACACGGGGAGTTACCATCCCCCTCGACTCAGCACTGGTGTGGTCACACCTGTAACATTCTCTGGGGCATTCCATTCTGAGGAGCAGGAAGGAACGGGAGAGTGCCTAGAGGATGTCTGCAAAGGTGGGTTTAGAGGGCATGAAGCACATGATGTGTGGAGTGGCTGAGGGACCTGGACTTCCTTGTCCTGATGGTGTGGAAGGTCATGCGGGAGTAAAAGAGTAGCTTGAAATTAGGAGTTTTGGGTATTTTCAGAGATTTTGGACCTTTTCTTTGTAGTGGGAAACCACCTGAGAAAGGAAAAGCATCACAAAGTGCAGTTTGGGAGGTTGAGACTGGACAGGAGGAGAAAGAAATGTCCCTTGAAGGGTAGTGCTGTGATGCCAGAGGTCACCCAGAGCCCATATCAGTGCAGTGCTTTGTGTTCCAAGGGACAGGCAGGGAGGAAGGAGAGATCTCAGGAAAGGCAGGGAGATGCCATAGGTTGGGTGTCCACAGCCTGGGGGTCTCTGTCCCCTTGGTTATGGCAGTTGTCTCTGCTACCAAGGCCTGGAAGGAGACATGATAATCGCATGGAACTGGAGCCTCGTGGCTTCCTTGCAGCCCCCCAGGGAGGCTGGGAGCTGTGGTACCACTGTCCTCCACTCAGCATTGCCCACCCCACAGTGCCCCAGGAAGAGCCCTGAGCCAGTGTGAGGGATGGGATTCCCCTTCTTGGGGCTGACCACTTGCCATGATAAAATATATCAAGTTTTACTCAGCATCAGCTCCCCTTGCACAGTGCCTTTGCTACCTGTACTCACAGCCTCCAATTTTCTTCTCTAACTAATCCATGGGGACACCTGGTCTGTAATGGGCCTCAGAGGGGCCAATTAACACTCCAAGACACTTTGGCTTTTGCTTCTGACTGTAACCCCTTCAGAGTTGGTTCAGCTCCTCTCAGTATCTGAGGTTCAAACACCAAATACACCACAGGCTTCATCAAAGTGCAGAAAACCAAAGGAGCCACATCTCTTCCATCATTTATTTCAGGACTTCCAGGCTTGTACAGCTAATTGGAGAGGCTTCAGGAGTCAACTTAAGTGGAAGATTTTAATGACAACTTCATAAAAAAACACTTTTTTTTTTTTTTTATTCTGAAGGGGTTTTTCATCCTTTTTTAATTTTACAGAAGTGATAGAAGCTTTCTCCAATTCAGAGGGTCTTCTAAGGAGGACAGGAAATGTAGCAACAGCGGTCTCCTCAAGGTCCCCCACTGTATGGGCAACTTTCCTCCCCACCTCCCCAGACCCACCATTTCCCTCAGGGGCTGCCTGGGACTTGCATTCTTCTACATCAGACTTCCTCACTGATGTTCACAGCTGAATGTTACAGCTCCTTTGCACCAATTCCCACCTGATTTACCCTGAGACTTGACTGTAAATAGTCACAGGAATCTTATTAATTTTGAAGAGATGGAAGTAAAACATGATACAATTATTAAAAAAAAAACCAATCAACATTGAAGTCCTCAACTGTATGCCAAGTCCAAGCCTCCACTAAGGTCTACCTTCCTCAAGCGATGACCATAAAATAAATATGCTGGACAAATAGATAGGAAATTATAAATATATGCACAATTAGCGAGTTGACTAAAGAGAGAGTTTGGCAGTTTAAATCCACTTTTCCACCTTCTTGGCCAAATTTCAAGCCCAAAGCCTTGTCACCAGCTCGTGCCTCTAGTGATCTCCCTGCCCATCTTCCTGTGCCTCCTTAGCCCATGCCCACCTCTAGCAAATGAATTTGGGGTGTTGTGGGCAACATTTTACAGTCAACTGAAAAATCATTTGTCAATGTTCAAAGCATTTCTGGGGTATAACTGAGAAAGAAATGAACTTGTGTTACATCATGTAGTTGTTAACATCATTATATTTAGCAAAATCCATCCTTGAAGACAGTCTGTTCTAAAATCCCCCCTGCAACTGGACAGAAATTAAGATGCAAGAATAAATAATTATAGTTTCTGCACTCTAACAAGCTCCCAGGGGAAAGTTACTGAGCTGTGGGAGGAATAAAGAGTCTTTGGGGTTTAGTGGGGCATGCTGAGGGGTTTGGGTGAGGAAGCTCCCTCAGGAGATTGACGTGGGCCTCTCTGGGGGCTGATTAGAGCAGAAGAACAGAGGCAAGTGACTTCAGGGTGACAAGAAAGGAGACAGAGACATCCTGTGTCATGTAGCCCCTTGGATGTGCCCTGCCAAGGGGCTCAGTGCTAATTCCCAGCCCATTTGAGTGGTGATGCCTTTGGTCATCAGCAGCTGAGGTTTTCCCCCGGTCACTCTGAGGACAAATACACGCCGAGTGCCACATCCTTGCCCTCAGGCCTGGCTCTGTCCTGCTCACCCTAAACCTTTGCCTATACCCTAACACCTAACCCTGAAAGGTGAGCTCTCATCCTTATCCCTGCCCTGATCACTGAAGCTGAAACCCTCACCAGATGCCTGAAATCTAAGCCCTACCTACCTCCCTAATCCTTTCCCTCAACACCCCTCATCTTCAACCTCTCTCCTAAGACTAGCTCATGTTTTCTGGCAGATAGAAGGAGAGCACGGATTGTGAGGTTCTGGAGGGAAAGGTCAGGGAGATGAGAGGTTGGGGGCAGCCAGGTGGAAGAGGAAGGCAAAGGGGAAATGGCTGGTGTGTAGGTTGTCAAAGCTGGGTCCCCTCGGAGAGTCGGCCGTGTAACGACAATCACACCGATGCGGCTACATGTCATCCCCCTTTATTGCCCAAATTGCTTGGTTATATCCTTTGCACAGCAAGCACCCGCTGTTCACGTGACCTGTACCCCTTGATTATTGGTCACAAGCAACTTATCATACGCCCAAAGGGAAACTGTGATAGGCAAGCATCTTGCGGTTTGCTGCATACTTGTGCTTAGCTTAGCCAGATACATAGCTGGGAAAATTCCTAATTTATCTTTACTCAACAGATACAGTTCCTCACAACACAGCCCTTCAAGGTCATTCTCATAACACAGCTGTTGTTAGCAGTCTGATCTCAGGCCTGGATTGTCCAAACCCCGCAACAAAATATCGTGGCCATTCTCCGTCAGAAATGCTCCTACATAGGGTCTCTAAATACCTGGCTCCCAGGACTCTCCTCCTTGCCAGTTAATGCACCAACATGACACATGCACACAGCTTGATCTCTCCAGTTGCTGTCCCTGAAGGTGCATGAGCCCCTTTGACTCATGCTTCCCACTCCAGGGATGGGCCCTTGGACCTCTATCCGTACCAAGAGCAGACATCTCCTCACCCCAGAAAGTTGTGGAGGATGGAATTTCATAAGAAGACAGGACAGACTGGAGTCAACAGTTCCATGGTACGCCTAAACCAGTACACTGACCAGCCACGTGACCAGCTCCTTTAATCTCCATTTCCACCTGTTTTCTGATGCTTCTTTCTCCCCAAATCACCTTGGTCCTTCCCTTTCCCTGCCTTTGGTTCTTTCCTAGGCATGCCACAGCAAGCCTGGCACAATCCCCAGTGCTCTCTCTGGCATCCCATAAGGACTCTCAGACCCCCAGAGGCAGAAACCCCCACCCTCGGTCGGCAAGGTCACCCTGGGAGGCTCTTCCGATTGACCCACTTGTTAAATGTCACACCCAGATATTTTGTACCTCTCTGTGAATGAGTGTGTTTCACTTTGGGTTTTAAATATTTCTCTGAAAACAGGGTGATTCCGGTCCTAAGAAATGTCAATTATTTATGTTTGTGGAAGTGTTAGGGATTAGTCAGATACAAATGTCCATGTGGGATATGTGTGAAACAGAGCACAGTTTGTCTGACCGTGTGTCGTAGTTTGAGCCTGGTCAGCAGCGAAACGCCACACAGCCACTCGCTCCCTCTTCTCTTCCAACAATGAGAAGGGACAGATGAGCCAGGCTTGGGGATCAAGATAGGACTGGGATGGGAAAAATCATCACCCTTTATGGTCACAAGCGAAAGACAGACTCATTAGGGGAAGAAGAAAAAAGAGCATACATTTATAACAGACACTAAAAACATGTAACAGAATAGGAGGGTGAGAAGCATTGCCACATCCTGAGAACACCTTCCCCCCACCCCTCCCTTCTTCCTGGGCTCAGTTCTGCTCCCAATATCTCTACCTCCTCCCCCATGCGGTGCAGGGTCAGGGAATGGGGGGTGCAGTCAGTGCCGCTGCTTCTGCCATCTGCGGTGGGGTGAGTTTCTGGAACTTGTTCCCCTGCTCCAGTGTGGTCCCCCTCTCACAGGAGACAGTCCTCCAGAATACTACAGGTACCTAGGCACCTGTATTGGGTTTATGTGGCACAGTTTTTAGGTAGCAGCAGGGATGGGGACATAGAGGGTTGACTTCCGTGACATGATGTCAAAACCTGCTGCATCATGTCAGATGTCGGGTGCATGAGTTGAACTGGATCCTGTTTGAGCCCAAGGGCTTCCAGCTCTGGATGAGATGCCCACATTACCTCAGATGAATTCCTGCCCTGCATAGGGGAAACAAATCCTTTCCTTGTCCTGCTTTGTGTGTCATTTTTTTGTTTTCGGACAGGTAAAGTACATTTTCCAGATATGGACACTGACAGCTTTTGCAGGCAACCACACTCTGCTAGGCTAAACCATGCTGTAACCAGTCTCTTTCTGGTGTTGGGACAGGTACATTGGTGATTACTTCAGTTGACTTCAGAGAATATTCCCCAGGGGTGGCCCTGCTGCCTTTTGGGAGCTGTCAGCCCTCGAGCACCAGGGATCTCTCAAGGGACAGCAGTGGTGTAGAGAAAGTGGTGCCTTGGGCTGGGCCGGGCTCTGGGGGCAGGAGGAGCTGATGGCAAGCGGGAAGCACTGGAGAGAGACAGCTCTGCCCAGGAGCAGCATCTCTGCGGAGCACGGCAGGGCTGAGGGCACTGCCCAGGGTGACAAGGGGAGAGGAGAGAAGTGAGAGGGATGTAAGACAGTGTGGAGTGGGAGGATGCTGAGAGTTCACTGGGGGACAAATCATCACAGCTCCTAACACGGTAAGTCTCTGGCTGCAGGTGGGTACTGGTAGAGTCTCTGGGAGGGTCCTTCTAGAGCTGGCACATCCCAGGGCTGATGCTCTCTGGAGCAGTGATTATCTGCCGAACAGTCGGGGGGACGGGGCATGTCATCTCCCTTTTCCTGGGCACGGCTGCAGGAGCGTGAAGCTGGGTGTGCAGCCAGGGGCACCCCGGGCTGTCCTTCATCACAATCACCCCTGGTAGGGCAGGGTCATTGTGCTGTTGAGGGGGTGAGGCGTGGGTCAGGGCTGCCCACAGCTCCTGCTGACAGCCTGGACAGCTCTGGGGGGAATCTTGTAAGACGAGAAAAAAAGGGAGGCTTCAGCTGCAAGGGAAGGAGCCTGTGCTTTCAGTTTGCTACTCTGGGTTGGCTGGGTGAGCAGTGAGAAGCTGGAATGACTCTCACTGGTTTGGAGAAGGTACTGACAATGCAGATCTGTTTCACTGAGAGGTGAATGAGTCTGGGAGCATCAGAGCAATCCCCACGGCTTACAGATCACCAGCATCACCAGCAGCAGGCTCGGCAGGTTTTCTCTGCCATTCCTACCTGAATTTAGAAGCACAGAGAAGGTCCTGGGCAGTGCCCTGCCCCAGGAGGTGTCTGCAGGGCAGAGCTGAGCATGCAGCAGCTGGGATGGGGTCTGTGAGTGCAGGAGATGGGAACCAAGAAACCAGGCTGCCAGCAGGCACAGCTCCAGGCAGCAGAGACGTGGGCAGGGAGTGAGATTTTTAATCAGAAATCCTGTTTCAGGGGATCTACTAGCACCTCCGGCCATGCCCCTGCAGCACAGGTCCCTTCCCCTGATGTTGGAAAATGGGTGAAGAAAAAACAGTTGTTAGGGTAAGCATAAGAACTTAAGCAATCAGCCAACACCTGCAACACGTTGTCTGTCTGCACAGAGGTCCTTCAGCTAGGCAAGCTGTGATAAACATCTCGTGGGGAATGCCTAAATGGAGAGGCTCTGTGTGTAAATTGGGAAGACTCCTAATGAGAAGCCCTTGTCCTTGGAGATTAAGGTGCTCTGAAAAAGAATGAACTAGCTGAATCTAGTTTGGAGATAAGAAGTGCATACATAAACCAATGAAGTCCAATTCTAATATGTAGGAAATGTTCAAGAAGGGCTCCTCTCCAAACACCACCACAGACTGCTAGAGACCACCAATGACCCCATGGAAGCCCCTCGGGGACCTAAACTGCATGCCTAATAGCTATGTATATATGATAATGAGTTTTAGGAAATGTGATGAATAGGTATGTAACAGAGGGATATAAGCTTTGGGTACTGTAATGTACGGTGGACATGTCAGGTGGAATGATTCCCTCATGTCCCCAGCCACATAAAGTAATGCCTGCTCATTAATGCTAAACCCAGCATGAAGGAGTTTCATTCCTGATTTCTGTGACACTGACATCTCTCCCCTTCTCTCTCCCACCCAGCAGAGCCTCTGCCCTCACAGCCATGGAGTCCAGGCCACCAGCAGCCTCCTCAGCCCCCCTGAGCGCCAAGAAGAGGTGAAGGGCATCTCTCCTGCCCCGTGCCCGTGCAGCACAGGGGCTGAGGGTGACTGCCCTGCGGTGTCACCGGCTGGGAGGTGGCGGGCAGAGCTGGGACAGGGGAAGGCTGTCCCGAGTGCCTGGCTGTCTCTCTGCTGGCCTCTCCCAGCTGGGCCATTCCAGCACGTCTGCTCGTCTCTCCTCACGCCTGTGCCGCTCCTGTTGTGGCTGTCAGGCACTCTGGGGGTGGGATGTTCAGCTGAAGGGTGAGTGCGGAGCTCGTGGGTCCTCCCACGCAGACGTGTCCGTGGGAACCCGGTGTCCCAGCTCTCCTCGAAGCTGTGGGGCTCTGGGCCGTGCAGCCCGTGCGGGTGGGGACTGAGCTGACTTCAGGAGATGCCACCATGAGGACACTTGGTGACTCCTCGGGGTGTCCTTCCAAGCTGGGAGCCGCCCTGCAGATGGCAAATCTCTCCTGCATCATTTGTGTGTAAAACCCCTTGGAGAAGCCTGAGATGCTACAAGCAGGATTATGTTAATTTGTTGGAAAAATGGACTCTGTGGCCTTGGCAAGGAGTGGGGTGCTGAGACCTTGTGAAGGTGCCTGGTGGCAGGGTGAAATACTTAGTGATCTGCAGTGGATCCCTCTGCTCTCAGCAGGGTCTGATTGCTTCTCCAGGTACCCCAGGAGTGCAATCCCCCTCCATTTCAAGGGGCAGACACAGGGCAGCCGGGAACAAGACAAAGGGACAGACCAGCTCGCCTGCCCCTGTGCTAAGCCACAGCAAACCCTTTTGCCTCCCAGGACTGGTGGCTGCTCAGCCTGAGCACAGCAGAGATGCTCAGCATTTCTGCCTTCAGAGAAGACTCCCTAAAGGAGATGGGGCTGGGGTGGGGGTGGTGGGGTGGTAGGGTAGAGCTTTCTGAAAGAAAAAACAGAAACAAAAGCCTGAACTCCTTGAATGCAGTCAAATTTGCTTGGGATTGGGGGTGGAGATGCTGTCAAGCCCTTTGACGTCGAGAGGGAAGTCACCTGAGAAAATCTATCAGACCTGGTCCCTACGTACCCCCTGCTCCCAGGCAGAGCCTGGCCTAGAGCATGTCCAATACATCTGGGAGCCCACAGGCCCTGCTCTTCACAGCAACCCCAGCCAGCACAAACCAGAGCAACAGCCAGGGACATGCAGAAAGGTCCTGCCAAGCAGGAGAAAGGGAGGGGATCTGAGGTGGAGTCACGAATGTGTGAGAGATGTCTTTGGTTTTACCCAGAGAAGTCTGTCCTCACTTGTCACTGTCTTTTCCCTCTGGTACAGGCCCCTGGGTTCATATGGAGACCATGTCCAACAGCAGCTCCATCACCCAGTTCCTGCTCCTGGCATTTGCAGACAGACGGGAGCTGCAGCTCCTGCACTTCTGGCTTTTCCTGGGCATCTACCTGGCTGCCCTCCTGGGCAACGGCCTCATCATCACCGCCATCGCCTGCGACCACCACCTCCACACCCCCATGTACTTCTTCCTCCTCATCCTCTCCCTCCTCGACCTGGGATACATCTCCACCACTCTCCCCAAAGCCATGGCCAATTTGCTCCAGGACACAAGGGTCATCTCCTTCTTGGCATGTGCTGCCCAGGTCTTTCTCTTTGTATTTTTCCTTGGAGCAGAATATTCCCTTCTCACCATCATGGCCTATGACCGCTATGTTGCCATCTGCCAACCCCTGCACTACGGGACCCTCCTTGGCAGCAGAGCTTGTGTCTACATGGCAGCAGCTGCCTGGGGCAGTGGATTCCTCAATGCTCTGCTGCACACTGCCGACACTTTTTCTCTACCACTCTGCCACGACAATGTGGTGGACCAGTTCTTCTGTGAAGTTCCCCAGATCCTCAAGCTCTCCTGCTCTGAATCAGGCTATCTCAGGAATTTGGACTCCTTGTGTTTACTGCATTTTTATTCTTTGCTTGTTTTGTTTTCATTGTGCTGTCTATGTGCAGATCTTCAGGTCGTGCTGAGGATCCCCTCTGAGCAGGGACGGCACAAAGCCTTCTCCACGTGCCTCCCTCACCTGGCCGTGGTCTCCCTGTTCATCAGCACTTCATTTTTTGCCTACCTGAAGCCCTTCTCTTTCTCTTCCCCATCCCTGGATCTGGCGATGGCTGTTCTGTACTCAGTGGTACCTCCAACATTGAACCCCTTCATCTACAGTATGAGGAACAGGGACCTCAAGGATGCGGTGAAGGAATTGATCCAATGCACCTTGTTCCACCAGCAGTAACCTGCCTCACCTTCTCTGCAGAGTACCCAGAGCTTGGCATAGGCCAAGCCTCTGGTTCATTTTTTTCCTGTGATAATTGTCGTAAGAGGTAACTGCTTGGCTTCATTCCACTTCTCTAGAGGCTTCATCTGTTGTGTCTGAACCTTTCACAAATGCCTTGAACACTCTACCAGGTCGGCCTCCCTGAGAGCATCTCAGCAATAAAAAGGGTCTCCTGCGTGCCGTGCCTGAAGGCTGGGCTATCCTAACAAAGCTGCTGCCAAGAATAAGCCCAAGGAATTAGAATTTTAAAAATGTTTTTTCTCATTCTTTTCTCCCTGCACTCTGGGTGATAAGCTTGTGGCAACTTTTGTTGTAACAACAAAAATTCCTCACGGGTTGAGATAAGAAGACTTTAATAATTGAAACAAGATGTAGTAATAATAATAATATTAGTAATAATAATAGAAATAATTGCAATAACTGTAATGAAAAGGAAGATAACAAAAAGAGAGAGGAATAAAACCAAAGAAGACAAGGGGTGCCCAGTGCAATTGCTCTGTACCCACTGATCCATGCCCAGCTGGTCCCCCCAAGCAGTGATCCACATCTCACGGCCAGCCAAACATCTTCCTCCCTCTTGTTTATATACAGGGCCTGATGTCATGTGGTATCAAATAGCACTTTAGCTAGTTCAGGTCAGCTGTCCTGGTCATGCACTCTCTCAGATTGTTGTGCCCCCCTTCACTGGCAGCATGGGAAACTGAACAATCCTTGACTTAGGATAAGCCCTGCTCAACAACAACTAAAACATCCCTGTGTTCTCAACATTGTTCTCATCCTAAACCCAAAGCACAGCACTACACCATGCTAGGAAGAAAATTAACTCTGTCCCAGCTGAAATCATGACTTTGCAGATTGCCTTTCTTGGTAAGCCTGGCTCCTTGCAACCCTTTTTGTCAAATAGGGAAGTTCTTCTGGGCCCCACTGCCCTCTGCATCTGACATGCACACCAGCTGGTTGGGTCATTTGGCCTCTGTGACAGATGCCGTGGATCATGCTCATTATCCAGGCTGTTTGCAAGCATCATATTCCTTCCTCTTGTTCTTTGCAGTCACTTGAACTAGGATCGGAAATGTCAGGCTGTGCTCTGCCTGTTGTGACAAACTGTTCAGCCATCGTCATGGTCTGCCTTCAACCAAAAAGACTTTTCAGTGTGCACAACATTCTTGTCGGGGTGGCTTCTGCATCTGTACCTTTGCTGCCTGCTGGCAGGACTTTGCTGCAAATCTTAGAAAGCAGCAAATGCTGATTTTTGTCACTCCTATCCCTGAACTTGACCTTATTGTTGCCCAATAAGGTGTTGGAACTGACCATCTGAGGCGCATAGATTTAGGTCAACCTCACTGCTCATTGTTTTCCTGTGAAGTTCAGTGTGACTGGGGATGAGCTCGTTCATCGTTACAGTGGTGCTTTCCACCTTCGTCATCACTTCCATTAAATGAGCATTTCTTTTTCTTACTCATACTGCCATACACCCAGTCAAGTTATTGTCTTCTCAGAGGAAGCATCTGCACACATGCCTTAAATGCTGATGTGCTGGACTTCAGTGCACAGGACCTTGAGATACTTGGGTCTTTGGCCAGCAGGAACCTCAAGTTGTACAAGGAGAAGGGGCAAAGTGGGACTGGACCAGCAGAGGAGTGAGTCTGAGGAGAAGGCCCTGGGCACTGTGAGTGATGCCATATGTACCGCTGGTAAAGGCTCACCATGAATAGAGCCAGCTCCTGCATACGGAGCTGCACTGTAGCATGACCATCGAGACACGGGGAGTTATCATCCCCTCGACTCAGCACTGGTGTGGCCACACCTGTAACATTCTCTGGGGCTTTCCATTGTGAGGAGAAGGAAGGAACGGGAGAGTGCCCAGAGGATGTCTGCAAAGGTGGGTTTAGAGGGCATTAAGCACATGAAGTGTGTGGAGTGCCTGAGGGACCTGGACTTCCTTGTCCTGATGGTGTGGAAGGTCGTGCGGGAGTAAAAGAGTAGCTGAAATTAGGAGTTTTGGGTGTTTTCAGAGATTTGGACCTTTTCTTTGTAGTGGGAAACCACCTGAGAAAGGAAAAGAATCACAAAGTACAGCTTGGGAGGTTGAGACGGGACAGGAGGAGAAAAAAATGTCCCTTGAAGGGTAGTGCAGTGGTACCAGAGGTCACCCAGAGCCCAGATCAGTGCAGTGCTTTGTGTTCCAAGGAACAGGCAGGGAGGAAGGAGAGATCTCAGGAAAGGCAGGGAGATGCCATAGGTTGGGTGTCCACAGCCTGGGGGTCTCTGTCCCCTTGGCTATGGCAGTTGTCTCTGCTACCAAGGCCTGAAAGGAGACATGATAATCACATGGAACTGGGGCCTCGTGGCTTCCTTGCAGCCCCCCAGGGAGGCTGGGAGCTGTGGTACCACTGTCTCCACTCAGCATTGCCCACCCCACCCCACAGTGCCCCAGGAAGAGCCCTGAGCCAGTGTGAGGGACAGGATCCCCCTTCTTGGGGCTGACCACTTGCCATGATAAAATATATCAAGTTTTACTCAGCATCAGCTCCCCTTGCACAGTGCCTTTGCCTACCTGTACTCACAGCCTCCAATTTTCTTCTCTAACTAATCCATGGGGACACCTGGTCTGTAATGGGCCTCAGAGGGGCCAATTAACACTCCAAGACACTTTGGCTTTTGCTTCTGACTGTAACCCCTTCAGAGGTTGGTTCAGCTCCTCTCAGTATCTGAGGTTCAAGCACCAAATACACCATAAGGCTCATTAAATACGAGAAAACATGAGGGAGACTCATTTCTTCCATAATATATTCAGGACTTCAGGCTTGTACAGGTAATTGGAGAGGCTTCAGGAGTCAACTTAAGTGGAAGATTTTAATGACAACTTCATAAAACACTTTTTTTTTTTTTTTTTATTTGAAGGGGTTTTCATCCTTTTTTAATTTTACAGAAGTGATAGAAGCTTTCTCCAATTCAGAGGGTCTTCTAAGGAGGACAGGAAATGTAGCAACAGCGGTCTCCTCATGGTCCCCCACTGTATGGGCAACTTTCCTCCCACCTCCCCAGCCCCACCATTTCCCTCAGGGGCTGCCTGGGACTTGCATTCTTCTACATCAGACTTCCTCACTGATGTTCACAGCTGAATGTTACAGCTCCTTTGCACCAATTCCCACCTGATTAACCCTGAGACTTGACTGTAAATAGTCACAGGACTCATTAATTTTGAAGAAACGGAAGTAAAACATGATGCAAATTATTAAAAAAAAAAAAAAATCAACATTGAAGTCCACAACTGTATGCCAAGTCCAAGCCTCCACTAAGGTCTACCTTCCTCAAGCGATGACCATAAAAAATATGGGACAAATAGATAGGAAATTATAAATATACACAATTAGCAAGTTGCTAAAGAGAGAGTTTGGCAGTTTAAATCAACTTTTCCACCTTCTTGGCCAAATTTCTAGCCCAGAGCCTTGTCACCAGCTCATGCCTCTAGTGATCTCCCTGCCCATCTTCCTGTGCCTCCTTATTCCATGCCCACCTCTAGCAAATGAAGTTGGGGTGTTGTGGGCAACATTTTACAGTCAACTGAAAAATCATTTGTCAATGTTCAAAGCATTTCTGAGGTATAACTGAGAAAGAAATGAACTTGTGTTACATCATGTGGTTGTTAACATCATTATATTTAACAAAACCCATCCTCGAAGACAGGCTGTTCTAAAAGCTCCCTGCAACTGGACAGAAATTAAGATGCAAGAATAAACTAATTATAGTTTCTGCACTCTAACAAGCTCCCAGGGGAAAGTTACTGACTGTGGGAGGAATAAAGAGTCTTTGGGGTTTAGTGGGGCATGCTGAGGGGTTTGGGTGAGGAAGCTCCCTCAGGAGATTGACGTGGGCCTCTCTGGGGGCTGATTAGAGCAGAAGAACAGAGGCAAGTGACTTCAGGGTGACAAGAAAGGAGACAGAGACATCCTGTGTCATGTAGCCCCTTGGATGTGCCCTGCCAAGGGGCTCAGTGCTAATTCCCAGCCCATTTGAGTGGTGATGCCTTTGGTCATCAGCAGCTGAGGTTTTCCCCGGTCACTCTGAGGACAAATACACGCCGAGTGCCACATCCTTGCCCCTCAGGCCTGGCTCTGTCCTGCTCACCCTAAACCTTTGCCTATACCCTAACACCTAACCCTGAAAGGTGAGCTCTCATCCTTATCCCTGCCCTGATCACTGAAGCTGAAACCCTCACCAGATGCCTGAAATCTAAGCCCTACCTACCTCCCTAATCCTTTCCCTCAACACCCCTCATCTTCAACCAAGTCCTTCCCTGGGCTGGCCTAACCCTGGGCAACAGCCCTGGGTGGGGTGCAGCTCAGCAGAAAAGGCCCTGGGGTTCATGGTGGACAACAAGCTTCACATGAGTCAGCGGAGACGGCTGGCAACCCAGAAGGCCAACAGCATCCTGGCTGTCTGAAGAGGAGCATGGCCAGGAGATGAGGGAGGGATTCTCTCCTTCCATTCAGTGCTTGCTGGACCACATGCCCAGTACTGCACTGAGTTTGGGGCCCCTGCCCCCAGTACAGGAAGGACACTGATCAACTGGAGCAAGCTCAGTGAAGAGGCACCAATACTGTCAAGCATGTGTAGACGTGCAGGGGGCTGGAGAGCTTCCCACCTGAGGAAAGGCTGAGGGAACACTCTCCAGTATGGAGACGAGAAGGCTTTGGGAAACCTCGTAGGAGCATTTCAGTACCTGTCAGGCAGTTAAGAAAATAGATCCAGGCTCTTCATTGTGGTGGATGGTGGGAAAAGGAGAGGCAAGGGACAAAAGTGGAAAGAACGTTCAGGCAGGAGATGAGGACCATGAGGTCATAACCATGAGGTCACTTACACACTGGAAGAGGTTATCTTGAGAGGCTCTGAAACCCAGACCCTTGGAGGTTTCCAAGCCTCCTTTCCCCCTACATATGGTCTCCCAACATTGAAAAAACGCTCTGGCTCAGGCAAGAATGAAGCAAAAGCCTATGGCACCAGCACAAGCTCTTCCTCCCCTGGGCTTCTCTTCCCTGTGAGAGGGGTCTGCCACTAACCCCACACTTCTTTCACCCTCAGCTTTTGCAGCTGAATGTGCCTGGCCTTCTCACTTGACTTTGCAACCATTACCTTTGTTTTCAAGGCCCAACACATATCTTGTCACGCCCACTGTAAGCTGGCACCCACCCCGCACCTGGAGCTCACCTGGCCACAGGGGCAGGGAGAGGCCAGGCCCGCTCTGCTTGCACTGGGCACAGCTTTTCCTGGGAACGTCCCCAAGGAGCTCTCCTCACGTGTGTCAGGCTGTGGCCTGGCCCAGGTGGCACAGGGACAAGGGCTGCTGGAGCAGGGCTGAAATAGCTCAGCTGGGAGAGCATTAGACTGAAGATCTAAAGGTTCCTGGTTCAACCCCAGGTTTCAGCAATGTTTTTCTCCCTTAGGGTCTTGCAGAGCCCGTCTGCCTTTGTCCATCCTGCCCTGGCCCTCCTTGCTCCTTCCCCTCTTGCCAGAGCACTGCCCGTGCGCTGTAGCTGCACATCTACAGGTTAGAAGGATCCTTCCTCTTGCGCCACAAGCCCCCAGCCTTCCCCTGGGCAGGACTCTCCACTCAGTGTGTCTTTGGGGTGTTCTCCAGCTGGGTCTCCTTCCCTGCTCCACAGGGATCGGGATCTCTCCACTCAGGGGTCTCTGCAAAGACTCTGTCTCTCTCCTCATGGTCATTCTCACTGGTGCACAGACTGCTCCCCTCCTCACACACATCCTTCACCTCAACCTCAGTTCCCAGACCAGGGCACACTGCCCACAGGGAGGCCACCATCTCCCCAGTCCCAGGGAGAGGCACTCCTTGCAGCTGAGCAGCACAATTGTCCCATGTTTACCACCATGAAGACACCACCCCTGTGTGTGGTCAGGCTCTCAGCCTTGGAATTAACAGCTGCCCGTGCTCAGCCACCCTGCCACAGAGACCCCAGCCAGGGCTGTCCCAGGGCACTGCTTTGCTGTCAGGACAGGCCTCAGCGCTGGAGGAGTGGGGAGGTCCCTGAGCCCACCCACACCCGCAGCCCCAGGGAGATGGAAGCCTGCTGTCCACCTCACCTCCTGGGATGCTGTGGGAGGAGTGGTGCAGGGCAAGCCCCAGTGACTGGAGGAGGGGTTATAGGATTTCTGCCCCTGTGTGCCCCCACCACACCCTGGGGTGCCATCAGAGCCTGGGGGAACCTCACCCCAGAGAGGAATTTCCCTCACCCTGTTGCACTGCTCCTGCTGTGGAGTTGGGGACAGACGTGGCAGAGAGGGGTGTTGTGGGGGGGGCAGAGGAGGCTTAGGGGTATTCTCTTCTCCATCGACCTAGCTCAAAATGGGCCAGAGCATGGGAGAAGTGCCTGCAGCAAGAGCCTCCTCCTGCCCCATTTCCCTGCAGAGTCGGTAAAGGGGCAGCACTCTGCAGTGCAGCCCTAGGGCTGGATCAGGCCCCAGTGGAGAGCCAGTCCTGACTTCCCCTATCTCAGGAGGCTTCAGGTTCTGTTTTCTGCAGAGGGTCCCAGGGTACCTGGGGAACAACGGCACTGTGATTGGCACAGACACATCATGGGAGGAGAGTGTCTCTCCTGCTGGCAGGTTTCAAGGGACTGTAGCTCAGTGGCTGAGCAGCTCCTTTGCATGGGGGAGTTCCTGGGTTCCATCCCCAGCACCTCCAGGGGTGCTGTTGCCCTGACTCCCCAGCCAGAGGCAGGTGTGGGCTGGAGTTCAGGCTCTGGTCATCTCCAGGCCCTGTGGGTCTGTCCTGCCCAGCCAGGGCTTGGCTTTGAGGGCAGGAGGGCGGTGGCATGGCTGGGTGTGCTGCCTCGGCTGAGCACCGTCCTGGAGGAGAAGCGGGCAGCTGTGCTGGACCTGAGCTCATGTCACTGCCCGGCACCACAGAGCCACCCCACCCGCCGCCCAGGGACAGCGCTGGGCAGCAGAGTGTGCTTCCCTGTGGGGAGCCCTCAGGGAGGGCACAGAAGTCGGCAGCACGCTCGGAATCCTTTCTGGCTGCACTGAGGGATGTGCTGTGAGAGTGCTGGTCCAGCCCAGGTGTCCTTTGGGACCAGGGCCACACTGCCCTGGTGGCTTGCCAGGGGCAAGGCTCTGAGATTGTCCTTTCTCCAGGGGGAGATCCCAAACCACATGAGAAGCATTCCTTTGTGCCAGCAGGTAGGGGTGTCTGAGCTGGATGAGCCTGGGCAGGGCTGTGGGACTCCCAGCCGGAGGAATGACATTTCCTACCCTGACCCTGTCTCCAGGTGTTTCTCCTTCCACCGGCACCACTGGCTGGAGCAGAGCCCCAGTTCAGGGAACGTGGAGCTGCTGAGGTCAGGCACAGCTCGGCAGAGGTGCGACTCGTGGGGCCGGTGCCCACCTCTTATTCATGGGGTGTCTGGTGTCTCCATGCACCCTGTGCTGGTGGGATCGGGGAGGCACAAGCCTGTCCACAGACATGCCCAGGCAGCGAGAGCCAGGACATGGTGCCTTGGCTGCTCCCCCAGCAAAACCACTGGCAACCAAAACGGGGTGAGAGACACGGACTTTCACTGCAGGGTGCCCAGCCCTTGGCAACAGGGAGCCCAAACTCAGAGAAATAAGGCTGCTCTCCCATGGGCTTTCCACAGCCAAGCTCTGCCCAGTGTGGGGCAGCAGTGCTGAGGGTTGGGGTCTCACTGCGACCCCCCTCAGGTAGATCCTCAGGAGCTGCAGGAGCAGCCACAGATCTGGGGCACAGTGGCAATCCTGCTTTGCTGCAGAGAAGGGACCCAGCTGGCAGAGCCAGACTGTTAAGTCCCAAAATGCATGAAACAGGTTCTTTCTGCTCAGGGGTGCTGCCCCTCAAGCTCACCCACGCCTGGGGCTTATTTCCTCAAGGAGGAAGAGGCAAACCTCTACCAGATGCCAGATTATGGGAGAAATATTACACCTATGGGAGGGCAGAGCTGGTGGGGCAGTCACACTGAACAGGCACTGGGCTCTTTTCCCCAGTTCCCACTTGGGGCACCTTGAGTGTGCAGATCAGTGTCCATACTGCCCAGAGGCCCCCACCATCCCATGTTCAGAAAATAACACTCCCCTTTTCATCTTTACTTCACTTTTATAAACTTATTTCTCTGAGATGCAGGGCTGGAGCTTATCCCAGTGAGAGTTCTCCAGGCTGTGTTTTAATGCCCATGGATGTCACGCATCACTGTGGGGGTCTTGCCCTGGGAACACTGCTCTCCCATGAGGGCTGCCAGCAGGAAGGCTCTCAGGTGTGGGGCAGAGGGATGTGTGAAACTCGGCTCCCCCCAGGTGCCCCCAGGGTCAGCCCAGGGGTGGAGGAGCTCCCAGCAGGGAATGGGGCAACACTGCTATAGGAGAGGATGTTGGCAACATCTGCCTCCTCTCCACTCTGCTCCAGGGCCAGATCCTGCTGTTTGCAGCACTATGGAGCTGCAGCTACCCCCCAGGCAATCCTGCCACAGACACCCAACGCACCTTCCAGCCTGCAGCAGAGAAGCCCATTGGGGAAGAGCCGGTGGAGTGCGGAGACCCACCAGCGGGAGCAGGGAGGGCAGTTGGGCAGTTTGGGCGCCAGGTCCTGCCCAGGTGCCAAACTCTTCTCCCAGCCTGGCTTCTGCACAAGGTTTCTGTGCCGTGGGTGCTGGGGCAGGTGAAACCCCAGCTGAGGGAGAAGGACCCTGGCTCAGCTCCCAGCAGCACCAGTTTTAGTGGAGGGACACAAAATCTCCACTGCCATGGAAAAGTGCCCACATGAGCATCCTCCCGGATGGGCCCTTCTCCAGGCCAGGGGCTGGAGCACAGCTTTTGGCTGCTGCACGCGTCTTGTGGGGAAGCTTTCTCCATCCCCCTGGCCCTCTAACAGCGCTGAGGGAACAGTGCCCTCATCCTCGGTGCTCCCAGCCCTCCTGTACCTGCCCACAAGTACTGCCCCTCACACAACCCAAACTGACATCCCTGGCAAGGCAGCAGGGGGGCAGGGGTGGGAGCTGGAGGGGAGCAGGAGGAGGGTTTCCCAGGGCTGCCCCGGGTCTGCAAGGCAGGAGGAACAGCCCATGGAGACTGGGGTCCTGGCAGAGCATGAGGAGAGAGAATCCCAGACACGTGTTTCCCAGGAGGTGGCTCTGCACCCTGTGCCAGGGCAGTGGGGAGCAGAGCTGCCTCCCAAGCATTGTGGGAGGTAATCCACGGGCCATGATCCCACCTGGGGCTGGCTGGGTTTTTCAGGGACCTGCGGTCACCTTAGGGCTCGCTTCTGTGAGACAAAAGCCCAGGGCTCACCCTGACATGGCAGCTCTGTTGTGGCCTCTGCACTGTGGGATCAGCGTGGCCCAGGCAGGGCCTGGGGGAAAGAGCAGCTGGAACCCTTGGGGGAGGAAAAGGGTGCTCCTACTGGGGTGCATCATGGGACCTATCAGAGAGCCATTTTTTCTAGAAACTGTCTTTGGGCAGCAGGATGGAGATGTCTCTGTCACCAAGATTATTCCCCAGGGACCATGGCCTCACGGAGCCCCACAGGCTGACACCGAGCCTGCTGTCCCTGAGACGTGCCCCTTCCCGACCACTGTGTCTCTGTTCTCTGCTCTCCCTGAGCAGCCTCAGGGAGATGCCCTGACACCTGGCAGGGAAGCACCAGCTCTGGGTCAAAGCCCCCAGAGGCTTTTAATAAACAAATATAAGAATGCACAGCATAAAAATGGGAATAAAAATGGAGGAAACTCCAGGCTGTTTCTGCTGCCCATGGCTCAAGAGAGACAGTCCCCTGGTGCTCGCGGCTCTCCCAGCTGCACAGACCTCTCCTCCCTCCCGGCTGCACCCAGCTGTGCAGCAGGGATGGGCTCTCCTGGCCTGGGGCTCAGGGACTGCTGTGCACCAAGCTCCGGTGTCACAGCCTTTGCGTCCTCACAGGGAAGTGCCACAGGCACCTCTTCAGCATCATCATAGCCCATGCTCCCGGGGACGGGGACGAGGTGTCTCCTTCAGCTCCAGGGACGTCGGCACTTCTCCAGGAGCGCAGGCTGCCCCCTGCAAGCAGCAAGGTCGGACGTTTCAGTTCACTCCATGGGATCTGTACACCACCACCCTCCCTGCTCCTCACCACATTCAGCTCCTTCTCCCACCCCCGGGCCTTTCAAGGAAAACTCCCATGCCAGGTTTCCTCTTCCCTGCAGGTTTGGGTGTCAGTAGGGTAGTGACTTGAGGGGCACCAGGGATGGCACCCTAGGAACAGGCAGCGCTCTCTTTCCCTCTCACCTCCAGGTGCAGCCCTGGGCCCTGCTCCCTCCTCTGGCATCCTGGGCATTTCCCACTCTCCCTGCCCAGGCACAGCATCCTCCCCCGCATCAGGAACCTCCCTGGCATCATCGTAGCCATCTGCTGGGTCACCTCCGGGCAGGACAAGGACATCTGAAAGGAGAGGGGAGTTGGTGACAGTGAGAAGATCCGTCCTGCAGAGCAGAGGATGAGAGGATGTGCAGGGACACAAAGCGCAGACACTGGGCTTGGCAGAACCACAAGTGATGCCCATGTCCTCCCCTTCTCCGATGGTGACACTCAGGGACACCTCTGTCCACCCCATGTCTGCAGGGAGATCAACCCCTTCCTGCCTCCATTACCTGGTGCTGATCCCAGACCTTTCTCCTCCTCACTGACCCCAGGGTGGGGCTGCAGCTGGGTCAGGGACTCCTCTGAATAGGAGCCTGGAGAGATGCACAGCAGGTGTTATGGAGCAAGCCCCACTGACGTGGTTCACGGTCAGCGCTGCTGGGGAAGGGGGACCCACAGAGCTGGGGCTGTGTGGGGAGGAGGGCTGGGAATTCACCCTGCTCCCCCGGGACAAACCCTGTCTCAAAGGAGCTTCCAGAGCTGGCCCAGGACAGCCCCTTCCCTCGCTCCTCGGGTGTCTCATGGGGTGCAGGGGCAGGAAGAGAGGGGCTGTCCAGCTGGGACAGTCAAAGCTGACTGGGAGAAAGCTTCTCTCCTGGTCCCAGGACCTGGATGCTCTCCCCACAGCCCCCACAGCCCCAGCACCACAGGGACCACAGGCTGGGGGGCTTCAGAGGGTCAGCTCCTGGTTGGGGCCAAAGGAAAGGGTCCTGCGGATGTGCCTCCAGGGAAGACCCACACCCACCTGAGCGATCAAACCTGGCCCGTTTCTCCCACGCTGGGCTGTACCCAATCTCCTCGTACACAGCCTCGGGGAAGGGCTCCTGGGCTCTTCTGGAGCCTGTGGACAGAGGCAGGGCTGGCACAGGGACAGGCAGAGGGGCAAAGGGACCCCACTGTGCTCCCCAAAACGGTTCCATGTGCCACCTCAGGACTGGTCCAACAGCACGGCCCCACTGCACTGTCCAGGCACAGCTGCCACATCCCCAGTGAGGGCAGCATTGGTGTGAAGATTATCTGGGGCAGCATCACCCTCACATCATCCCTTTGGAGACAGTGCTCATGCCCCTCTGGCCTGTGCGCCATGTCCCCCTTGTCTCACCCCGGATATGTTCCCACATTTCCTCTCCACCTGGAGCTTGCCCCTACCTGCCCCTGTCCCACCAGGGGGTGGGCAGGGCTGGGCAGGGGGACAGCCTGGGGGCCTGACACCACGGTGATGGACCCTGCTGCCCCACACTCCTCCTAGCATCTCTCTTGCCCCAGAGCCCCCTCCAGCACTACCGAGAGCACTGCCAGCCTTGGCCATCCCCTCTCTGCCATTTCTCTCCTCACACCATGGCTAACTGCCCCCACCTCGGGGCTCTCTCCACCCCTTGCTGCTGGTGCCCCACAGCCAGGCACTCAACGGGGAAGCACGAGGCAGGTAGCAGCACACAGTCTCACCCTCCCGCTCTGCCTGTGCCCCTTGCTGACACCCCCCACAGCACCCTACAGCCCTACCAGGAGGTATCTCCCCCCGGCACCTCTGGGCAAGGACTCACCTCTGCGCCCAGCCCCGGCGCTCAGCACTTGCCCAGCCAGGAGGGCCAGGAGCAGGCAGACAAGGGTCCCCAGGATGATGCACATGATGACGGGCACTGAGACTCTCCCGCTGCTGCTCTGATGGCCTCGGGTGGGATCTGCATGGGAGACAACTTCGAAGGGGCAGCACCCCAGGGGTGAGTGACAGGAAAGCTTCCACCATCCTGGGTAAATTATAGCTCTCCCCAACCCCCTGCCACCACTCCAGTATCTCCTCCAGGCAGTTTCACACCCCAGCTAGGAGCCCCTTCCATCCAGCTGTGGGTCACAGCCTGGCCCCGGGGGTACCCAGACTCCGGGGAGGACAAGTTACCTGCTCGGGGTGGGGGTGTTGTCGTCCTGGGTGTAGCTGCAGAGGAGGAAAAGGAGAGCTGGGCTGAGAGAGTGGGTGTGTGGGTATCAGGAAACCTCCTCCCCAACACACCGTGTTTGTGTGTGTGTGTGTGTGTGTCTCTAGATGTCCCTGACACATCCCACCCAAATTGCCCCTCCTGTAGTGCCAGAAAGGGAGGCCGGGACAGAGCCCAGCACCTCTGCTCTGGGAGGCAGGCAGGATGGCAGAGGCAGCCCAGGGGATAGTCCTGGGGCTGCAGGGCCCCACGGGCAGTGGCCAGAGCACGGCCAGTTACACCGAGGCTGCTCCCTGCCTGGCACCGGGCTCCTGCACTCCACAGGAATGTTCTTTCTCTCGGAAGGTCGGGGTCCATGCCCGGACCGCGTGGACAAAAGGCCTTCCCTAGTTCCCTGCTAATACCCGAGCAAAGGCTCCCAGCCCTGCCACTAACCTGAGCAGCGCACAGCAGCATCTTCCTTGTGCCGGCAAGCCCCGCTGTCCCCGGGCCGGGCCCAGCAGTCCTGCAGGGATGGCTCCGTCCCCTGGCACTCCACCTGCTCCAGCCAGATGGGGCCCGTCCCCATCCCAAATGCAGCCTCATGCAGGGCAGACACCGCGGGGCCACAGCCCAGCTGCCTGCACGCCACCTCGGCATCCTGCATGTCCCACGAGTCGTCGCACACCGTCCCCCAGGAGCCACGGTGCCAGACCTCCACTCTGCCCGAGCACTCGTCCTTGCCTCCCACGGCACGAATCTTCTCCCTGGCTGGAGAAGAGTAAGACCTCCCATGGCACCGGGAGAGCAGGCAGAGCCCTGCCAGACACAGAGGGGAGCTCCCTACCTGTGCAGCTCGTGGAGTTGGGGCACGGTGCCAGCGAGGTTGGAGGCATTTCTGGCTGTCCCCCTGAAGAAGGAAACACTGTGGTGAAGGGGCTGGTTTGGGGGATCATGCAGAAGAGAGTGGGGCTGAGCTCTGCTCGGGCCTCCCTGCACCATCTGGGGCAGCAACTGAAACCCTGTCATCCATGGGACACATGCAGGACTGTGGGGGGACCCTGATTGCTCAGCCCCAGAAGGTCCCTGGCTCACAGAGCAGCAGTAGCTTGTCTGTGGAGGGGAGGCTCTTCTGAAAACCATCTGGTCTCTTCTGAGACCTCACCTGGAGATGCCTCTGCTTCCCCAGGCACTGCTGGTAACCTGGGTGGCAACTGCTGCTGGATGTGTGTGGCCGCGGTCACGTTTGTGCCACTGGCAGCACAAGGGTCTGGCATGGAAAGTAAAAGCCTCTCCAAGCTCTTTCTCTGTGTTTGGCCATGCCCTGTGGGGAGCAGGAGCTGGGGTGACACTGGTGCCTGGGTGCCTCAGAGTTACCATTGCAGGTGATGTGGATCTCCTCTTCCAGGTATTCACATGACTGTGGGTTCCAGGGTGTGGAGGGACACTGCCAGAAAGAGCTGTTTGTCTCCCCACACCGCACGTGATCCAGCCAGGCAGGGCCAGACACCCTGCCAGAGGGCAGGCGTGTTTCGAGGGATCCTCTGTCCCCGCAGCCCAGCTCCTTGCACGCCAGTGTCACCGTGTTGTCAGTGATGGAGTTAGAGCAAATGCTCCCCCATGTCCCGTTGTAGAAAACCTGCAGGCGCCCGGAGCAGCCGTCGCTGTTCTCCAGCCTCAGGGCCACGAACTCTGGGAAGAAAAGGCCCCAAAGCGGGAACAGGCTGATCTGGGGCTGTGGGAGCCAGGACACCTCTACATCCCCAGGACCTCAGCCAGGCAGGGGCAAGGCCACCACATCCCCCTTGCACCCAGGGGCAGAGAGAAGTCCCGGATTTACAGCCAGCCCTGCCCTTCCCCGAACCCTCGGGGACAGCTGAGCTCCCCAGGGACCCCCCGTGGGACTGAGGGTGTCCGTGCATGGGTGGGCCTTGGGCAGGAGCTCAGAGGCAGCCAGGGGCAGCCTTGGCCATGGCCGGCTCTCCCCGCGTCCTGCCCTCCCCAGGACCAGGCTCCCACCACAGCTCCTGAGGTGGCACAGACCTGAGCAGATGACTCCCGCATCCTCTTTGTGCCCGCAGTCGTGCTGCCCCCAGGGCCCAGCCGGGCAGTCCCAGAGAGCAGCTTCGGCCCCGGAGCAGTTCACACCATCCAGCCAGATCTGCCCGGAGCCTTCCCCGAAGCGAGCGGAGCCGGCTACCTCCACTGCCTCTCCGCAGCCCAGCTGGTGGCAAACGACGGCGGCATCAGACAGGTCCCAGCCGTCGTCGCAGACAGTCCCCCAGATGCCCTGGGAGTAGATCTCCACTCTCCCTGCACAGCGCCCGGCCCCGTTCACCAGCCGGACCCGCGGCTCCCTGCAGCGGGTGGAAACCCCAGTCGCTGTCAGGGCCTGCCTGCCTGCGCAGACCGTCACCTGGGCGCCTGGGCAGTGCCACTCACCCCAGCAAATGACTCCCACGTCCTCCGCAAGCCCTGCTGCCAGCGCACTGCCGGGCAGGGAGGTGTTGCAGAGGGTCAGCTTGGCCTCGTGCCCTGCACACCGGACCCCTCGCAGCCCCACGGGGCCCGTCCCTCGCTCAGGCTTTGGGGGGTTGTAGGCTGTCCCTGCCTCTCCGCACCGCAGCTGCCGGCACACCACGCTGGCCTCCTGCACGTCCCACTGCTCATCCAGGACTCTGCCCCACACCCCATCCTGGAAGATCTCCACTCGTCCGTCGCACCGGCTCCCTCCGCCCACCAGCCGCAGGGATCCAAAGCCGGCTGGGCCTGGGGAGAGCAGAGATGCCACGGCCATCAGCGGCACCGGGAGCATGGCACCCTGCAGGGAGCAGGGCGAGGGGGATTTTCAACCAAACGGGACAAGTGGAGCCTTGTGCTGACGAGAAACAAGGGCAAAGCCTGGGCCCTCCCTGCAGCTCACAGCCAGGTCAGCTGCTGCTGGGGGCACCAGCTCCTGCCTGGGTGGGGGGATGAGGCTCTGCAGGGCTCTCTGGTGGACGGGATGCAGTCGGCTGCAGCCAGAGGGATGGAGCAGAGCCCTGCAGCCCTGTCCTGGGCTCGCTGCACAGTACGAGGACAGAGGAGCCCGGGCCTGGCAGTGGTGCTGGGGCCTAAGCCACTGCCCTGGGGGCAGATGCCTGCCTCCGTTCAGTCCTCAGCTCTCCCAAAGTCGAGCGGTCAGTCTGAGCAGGGAAAGCCCTCCAGAGTTCCTGGGGAAGCCAGGGTTTCCCCAAGGAGAAATTCAGCCTGATACAGCCATGGAACCCCTACTTTTAGTGGCTATGTTGCACACAAGTGACAAATGGAGTTCAGCAGCATTTTTCCAGCACTCACCTGAGCAAATGACAGCAGCGTTCCCTTGGGAGCACGGCGAGGCCCCCAGGGTGGTCACTGGGCACTGTTGCAGGAGGCTTCAGTCCCGTCACAGTGGAATGAGTCTCTCCAGACAGGGCCAGTCTCTCTCCCAAAATGTTCTCCTCCAGGAATGGATTCAGCAAACCCGCAGTTGAGTTGATGACAGAGAACGTGGGCATCCGAGAGATCCCAGCGGGAGGCACAGAGGGTCCCCCAGGTCCCCAGCACCTGGACCTCCACCCTCCCCGCACACACTGTGCTGCCGTTCACCAGTCTGATCCCTGTGTACTCTGGGGACAGAGGCGAGAGAAAAGAGAGTGGATTCGTGCTTCTGTACCCTCAGTAGCTGGTGGAGAGGCCAGAGGGACACATGCCTTTGTTCTTCTTCTGCAGTATTGTCATGCTGCAAACAAACCCATCAACCCTCCTGTCCTCACACCGGCCCAGCACGGTCCCTGCTCTGTTCCCCAACCCCTACCACAGCCCCGGTGTTCAACAGCCCACCCTGAGTCCTTACCTGTGCAGTTCACAACAGCGCTGTTTGCGTGGGTGCAGGGCTGTCCCGGGGGGACCCCTGGGGCAGGAGGCGAGGAGGGATTCATTCCCCACACACCGCAGCTCTCCATCCCACATGGGACCCACCCCTTCTCCAACGTGACTTCCTCCAGTGACAGGCAGGGCTGCGCCGCACTGCAACTCCCTGCAGAGCACGTCAGCAGCCTTGGGACCAAAGTGGGAATCACAGACACTTTTCCACAGGTCCCCGTCACGGATCTCCACGTCCTGAGCAGCGGTTCTTCCCTTCCACCAGACGGACAAATCCTGGAAATAAATCAACTGGGATTCCCAGATCTTGGTGGCATTCCCATGCCCACATCCCACACCACCTCCATGCAAGCTGTGACCAAAATCACTCACTGCACATTTTAGAAGCTATTTAAGGAGTGATGGTGTCACAAAGGCATCCAGGCCAAGTTACACACCTTCTCTCCACCATCACAGCACTCAGGGGGTGTGTCTATTGCAGCCTCACAGCAGACTCTGCAAACCACGTTGGCACCTTGGGACTAAAGTGTGGTCACACACCGCTGTCCAAAGGGCCTCCTCATGGATCACTATACGTCCTCAGGAGGACCTGTGCCCTTAGAGCAGCCGGACAGATTCTGGACCAACCAATGACCCTGGAGTTCCCACAGCCCTCTGGCATACCCTGACTACATGCCAGCTGATCCAAGGTGGCCACAGGCAAAAAGCCCTACGACATCCAGCTGCTCTCAGGGGGTGCTGGTGGTACAAACACATGCCCAGCCCTGCTGCTCCTCAGAAATCAGCACAGCACTTGGGGATTTGTTTCTCTTCAACATCCACAGCCACAGGAGTCTCTCCAACAAACTGCTGCTGCTGCAGAGACCTTGGGCTGCCCAGTACTGGTCCCTGGGCACTGCAGCCCCCATAGCACTGGGGTTTGGGGAAATGGGGCCAGGTGCGTTTGGCTGCTGCAGCTTGCTCTGCCCCACTGAGCTCAGCGCCAGGCGTGAGGAGCCCCTTGGTGCCATGAGAAGTGCACCCCAATGCCCACAGAGATCTTGGGCTGTTGGGTGAGGCTGGTGGATGGGACATGTCACAGGACTAAGGGACTGTGAGGATGTACCCGTGGTCAGTGGCTGGGCCACCACCCTGCTCAGGAGCCTACCCAGTACAGAGGTTCTCAGCCATGGCCAGAGTGTGCTGCTGGGCATGCATGGCCCTGCCCAGTGGCTGGGCAGAAGGCAGGAGAGTGGACAGAAGAGCAGCCCTGGGCTTACACGTGCTCCTGGTTCAAGGGTGGGCACAGAGGAGAGCCAGTAATTGCTGGCAAATCCCCTGTGGCACAGAGCAGCCAGGGGCTGGGGCAGGCAGGAGAGGCTGGGTGGCAGGTCCGCACTGCCTGCACGGTGCCATGTCCCCATGAGCAGGCTCTCATGGGGTGACCCTGGGAGAGGAACAAGGTGCCACGTGCCACCCTGCTGTTCTAGCCAAGCCCAGTGCTCTTCCTCTCCAAGCAATCCCTTTGCTTCAGCCAAGAGACTCATGTCTGCCAGCAGGGATAACCCAAAAGTAGCTCCCCGTCTCACACCCTTCCCCAGGACGGTCGGTGGCCACAGGAGTCACTTCTGGTGCCTCTGGCATGGGGGCAGCTGGCCCGCAGCACCGCCAGACAGCTCCTGGGTGAACAGGAGGAGAAAGATGGCAATCAACAGACCGTGCAGGGCAGGGATGGAGGGTTCATCTGTGCCAGCTCAGGGACCAGGCAGTAAGGCACCCTTGGGCAGGTTCCCACTGCTTTCCCCAGGCACTGGGGACACCAGTAATGACAGTCCCAGCTCAGCAGTGTGACTGCCACACTGGGCAATGCTCTGGTGCCTGACTTTTGCTCCTTGAGGGCGCAGCCACGTTCCTTCCACAATCAGCCCCAGAGGTATGGAACAATTTGTCCCTTACCTGAACACACCACTCCAGCATCATAAGCATGACACAGTCATGTTCACCCCATCCTCCGTGTGTGCAGTCAGACAGGGCAGATTCAGTGCCATTACAGCCAACATCATCCATCCAAATGGGGCCAGATCCTCGCCCAAAGTGTCCGTACTGAGGAGCTCCAACAGCAGACCCACAGCCCAGCTGTTTACAAACCACTGCTGCATCCTTCATGCTCCAGTAGTGACCACACACGGTCCCCCACTTGCCTGTTGTTTCACCTCCACTCTCCCAGCACAGCGCCTGCCGCCGTCCGCCAGCCTCACCTCCACAGCACCTTCAAACACTGACACAGGACCAGTCAGGACAGCGCTCACCCCCGCACTGCGGGTCTCAGGGAAGCCCTGTGCAGGTGGAGTCCGAGGCACCAGGGTGGGAGCCCACTCCCTCCAGGCTGTCCCCAGGGCAGTTCAGGGATCCCTTCTGTCCTCATGGGCTGTGCAAGGCTGAGGGTGCTCGGCTCCAGCCCTGCTGGGTCATTTGTGGCACCACACACTTTGGCACTTCCTTCCACCCCAATGGCCCTCGCCCATGGTGAGCATGCCGACCTAGGGCTCCTGCTCCTCCCCAGACAGCACCCTGAAAAGGGACCAAGGGACCTGTCCCCACCAGGGCTCCCCCAGGCTCCCACGGCTACTCCTCCCCAGAGCCCCCAGCTCCCCTAAACCACAGCCTGCCCTGGGCCCCTCCCAACTCACCCTCCTCCCTCAGGACTTTCCGTGTCCCCTGTGGAGCAACATGATGGTCCCAGTGAGGCCTCCCAACCCATGCCCCCTCCTTGTCCTTGGGCATCAGCCCAGCCCTGACCTTGTCTGGGATCCCCCCAGGAAGGTCACCCCTTTACGAGCCTCTGGGAACAGATTCCCCAGTTCCCTTGTCTCCACAAGCACAACCCACCCCCGGTCAGGCCCGGGATCACTCTGACTCCGGACAAGAGTGAAGAGCCCACATCCCTTCCTGGGTACCCCGGAGGCTGGCTGTGCCTCTGGGATGACAGAACAAAGAGCCACCAGTTAAGGCACCACCAGCTCACAGGGAACAGAGCTGGCAGATCCAGGGCCCCAGGGACGGTGCCCAAGGATGACAAATCCACACCCGGGTACCAACGGCCAGAAACGTGGGAGCCCTGGAAGCAGAAAAGCCCTTCTGCCACGCAGAGAAGCACAGGCTCAGTGAACCTGTTCACTTTCTACCCCTTGTGACATAGACACACGGGAGGAAGCCCCGTTTCCAGAGGGATCCCTGTGCTGCTCCTTGGACCCAGGGCTTTGTGGCAGGGCAGCAGGCATTTCCCCCTGCACAACTGCACCCAGAGGAGCAGCTACAGTAACTAAGGGGACAGAGGGACTCTGTCCCCATCCAGAACCTTTCGGCAGCCGTGCACCAAATGCAGGAGGATGGAACAGAAGCGAGACATTGGCTTCTGCATCTTTTCCTGCGTAACTGCAGACTGCAGGAGACAACATCACCCCTCCTGTTCTCAGGCCAAGGCCAGCACAGTCCCTGCCCTCCTCCCCTGCCCCCGGCACAGCCCCAGTGTTCAACAGCCCACCCTGAGTCCTTACCTGTGCAGTTCACAGCAGCGCTGTTTGCGTGGGTGCAGGGCTGGTCCCGGGGGACCCCCTGGGGCAGGAGGCGAGGAGGGATTCATTCCCCACACACCGCAGCTCTCCATCCCACATGGGAGCCACCCCTTCTCCAACGTGACTTCCTCCAGCGACAGGCAGGGCTGCGCCGCACTGCAACTCCCTGCAGAGCACGTCAGCAGCCTTGGGACCAAAGTGGGAATCACAGACACTTTTCCACAGGTCCCCGTCACGGATCTCCACACGTCCTGAGCAGCGGTTCTTCCCTTCCACTAGCCGGAAAAATTCTGGAAAAATCTAATCAACTGGGAGTTCCCAGAGCCCTCTGGCATTCACATACTCACATCCCACACCACCTCTAAGCAAGATGTGACCAAATCACCCATTGCATATCCCAGTGATAGCTTTAAGTTTCCTTGTAATATTTGCTTGAAAGGACAGATTGTGTAGAAGGTAGGTCCTTGAAACAAGCTGTTATTGTTAACAATAGGCCTATGAAGATAGTAGTTGCTTAATTGCATATATTTGAGGATAGTGGTTGCTTAATTGGATAGCCTTGCACTTATCTACTGACCATCCAAGGTCAGCTTTGATGTAGGATACGTGGTGAATGCCCAAAGATAATAACAAGAAGAAGAGTTACAAAAAGACAAGAATGGACTGATTTTGTCATGTGTGAACTTAATGAAAACAAAGATGAGTATCAATATAGACAATTTTAAGAAAAGGACAAGGTAAAGAAAATGAGCAAGGAGGAAGTAACAGCCACCGACATACTGAAACGACCACAAGGATGCACTACCACGCTGTGTAAAGGACATTATAATATTAAAAAGAGAACCAGGGAAGGCTTATACTTATGTATATACTCGCCATAAAGATAATGAATATGTATGACCTTTTCCTATATTGACAGGATACAAACAAGTTCAGGGAGTCAGTGCTAGGTGGAATTAAGCCTCACTGGCCTGGCATGAGTGAAGGAATGCTTCCTTCAGAAACCGTAAACCTTGGTCTCTGAGAGTTTCCTTACAGACTGACTTTTGCATTAATGAAAGAGGAAGCTGTTGGGGGAGTGTTAATGTCAAAAAAGCATCCAGGCTAAGTTACACACCTTCCCTACACCATCAGAGCACTCAGGGGGGTGTGTCTATTGCAGACCCACAGCAGACTCTGCAAACCACGTTGGCACCCTTGGGACCAAAGTGTGAGTCACACACCGCTGTCCAAAGGTCTCACCATGGATCACTATACGTCCTCAGGAGGACCTGTGCCCTTAAAGCAGATGGACAGATTCGGGACCAACCAATGATCCCTGAGAGTTCCCACAGCCCTTTGGCAATACCCTGACTACATGCCAGCTGGTCTCCAAGGTGGCCTCCAAGAAAAATCCCTACGACATCCCCCAGCTACTCTCAGAGGGTGCTGGTGGCACAAACACATCAGCCAAGGGACCTGTGTCTGCTGGGGGGGACAACCTAAAAGTATCTCCCCATCTCACGCCCTTCCCCAGGACGGTGGGTGGCCACAGGAGTCACTTCTGGTGCCTCTGGCATGGGGGCAGCTGGCCCGCAGCACCGCCAGACAGCTCCTGGGTGAACAGGAGGAGAAAGATGGCAATCAACAGACCGTGCAGGGCAGGGATGGGGTTCATCTGCGCCAGCTCAGGACCAGGCACGGTAAGGCACCCTGGGCAGGTTCCCACTGGGCTTTCCCCAGGCACTGGGCACTCCAGTAATGACAGTCCTAGCTCGGCAGTGTGACTGGCCACATGAGCAATGCTCTGGTGCCTGATTTGCGTTCCTTTAGGGCACATCCAGGTTCCTTCCACAACCCAGCCCCAGAGGTATAGAACAATTTTTCCCCTTACCTGAACACACCACTCCAGCATCAAGGATATGATCACAGTCATGTTCACCCCATCCTCCGTGTGTGCAGTCAGACAGGGCAGATTCGGTGCCATTACAGCCAACATCATCCATCCAAATGGGGCCAGATCCTGGCCCAAAGTGTCCGTACTGAGGAGCTTCAACAGCAGACCCACAGCCCAGCTGTTTACAAACCACTGCTGCATCCTTCATGCTCCAGTAGTGACCACACACGGTCCCCCACTTGCCCTGTTGTTTCACCTCCACTCTCCCAGCACAGCGCCTGCCGCCGTCCGCCAGCCTCACCTCCACAGCACCTTCAAACACTGACACAGGACCAGTCAGGACAGCGCTCACCCCCCGCACTGCGGGTCTCAGGGAAGCCCTGTGCAGGTGGAGTCCGAGGCACCAGGGTGGGAGCCCACTCCCCTCCAGGCTGTCCCCAGGGCAGTTCAGGGATCCCTTCTATCCTCATGGGCTGTGCAAGGCTGGGGGTGCCCAGCTCTGGCCCTGCTGGGTCATTTGTGGCACCACACTTTGGCACTTCCACCACAACAACCCCTCGTCCCTATCCTGTGCCCACCCAGGGCTCTGCTCCCCCAGACAGCACCCTGAAAAGGGACCTGTCCCCACCAGGGCTCCCCCAGGCTCCACGGCTACTCCTCCCCAGAGCCCCCAGCTCCCCTAAACCACAGCCTGCCCTGGGCCCCTCCCAACTCACCCTCCTCCCTCAGGACTTTACATGTCCCCTGTGGAGCAACATGATGGTCCCAGTGAGGCCTCCCAACCCATGCCCCCTCCTTGTCCTTGGACATCAGCCCAGCCCTGACCTTGTCGGGGATCCCCCCAGGAAGCTCACCCCTTTGCGAGCCTCTGGGAACAGATTCCCCAGTTCCCTTGTCTCCACAAGCACAACCCACCCCCGGTCAGGCCCGGGATCACTCTGACTCCAGGACAAGAGTGAAGAGCCCACACCCCTTCCCGGGTACCCCGGAGGCTGGCTGTGCCTCTGGGATGACAGAACAAAGAGCCACCAGTTAAGGCACCACCAGCTCACAGGGAACAGAGCTGGCAGATCCAGGGCCCCAGGGACGGTGCCCAAGGATGGCAAATCCATAACCGGGTACCAACAGCCAGAAACGTGGGAGCCCTGGAAGCAGAAAAGCCCTTCTGCTACGCAGAGAAACACAGGCTCAGTGAACCTGTTCACTTTCTAGCCCTTGTCACATCGACACATGGGAAGAAGCCCCGTTTCCAGAGGGAACCCTGTGCTGCTCCTTGGACCCAGGGCTTTGTGGCAGGGCAGCAGGCATTTCCCCCTGCACAACTGCACCCAGAGGAGCAGCTACAGTAACTAAGGGGACAGAGGGACTCTGTCCCCATCCTGAGCCTTTCGGCAGCCGTGCACCAAATGCAGGAGGACGGAACAGAAGCGAGACATTGGCTTCTGCATCTTTTCCTGCGTAACTGCAGACTGCAGGAGACAACATCACCCCTCCTGTTCTCAGGCCAAGGCCAGCACAGTCCCTGCCCTCCTCCCCTGCCCCCGGCACAGCCCAGGTGTTCAACAGCCCACCCTGAGTCCTTACCTGTGCAGTTCACAACAGCGCTGTTTGCGTGGGTGCAGGGCTTGTCCCGGGGGACCCCCTGGGGCAGGAGGCGAGGAGGGATTCATTCCCCACACACCGCAGCTCTCCATCCCACATGGGACCACCCCTTCTCCAACGTGACTTCCTCCAGCGACAGGCAGGGCTGCGCCGCACTGCAACTCCCTGCAGAGCACGTCAGCAGCCTTGGGACCAAAGTGGGAATCACAGACACTTTTCCACAGGTCCCCGTCACGGATCTCCACTCCTGAGCAGCGGTTCTTCCCTTCCACCAGACGGAAAAATTCTGGAAAAAAATAAAAAGAAATCAACTGGGAGTTCCTAGACCCTGTGGCATTCCCATGCCCACATCCCACACCACCTCTAAGCAAGCTGTGACCAAAATCACTCACTGCACATCTCAGAAGAAGATGTTGGGGCATTTTTGGTGTCACAAACACATCCAGGCCCCCCTGCACCCCTTCTCTACACTATCAGAAGATCCAAAGATATGTGTCTGTCACAGCACCAGACACTGCTCAGACAAACTGCTGCTGCACAAGGTGCCCTGTGCTTCCTGGCATGGTCCCCCCAGCACCAGTGGCGTGCGCAGTTTGGGTCCAAGGCCAAGGGCTGTGTGCCGCCCTGCTCCTTAGTCCAGGCACAGCACTCGTTCTCCCTGAAAAGTACTCATGCCTGTGATGGGGAATGACCCACGGGGACCAGCCACCTCATGCTGTTCCTCCAGTGTGTGATGTTCCAAGTAAGACCTGCCCTGCTTTCTCCAGCACAGGGTCCTCAGCACTGTTGGCTGGGAACTGGCAGACTGAGTGGAGTCCAGTGGATACCAGTGGACACACTGGGGCAGGGACAGAGTGTTCATTTGCAGCCTAAGACACTGGCTGAAGAGGGGCTGAGACACCGTGGCAGGGTTAGTTCACCCTGGGGTAGGCTCACTCTGGGCTTTCCCCAGGCACTGGGGTCACCAGTAATGACAGTCCCAGCTCGGCAGTGTGACTGGCCACATTGAGCAGTGCTCCAGTGTCCGCGCGTTGCTCCCTGAGGGCACAACCAGATCCTTTTCACTATCCCAGCCCCAGAGGTATGGAATAGGTTGTCCCCTTACCTGAACACACCACTCCAGCATCAAGGTGATGACCACAGTCATGTTCACCCCATCCTTTGCGTGTGCAGTCAGACAGGGCAGATTCGGTGCCATTACAGCCAACATCATCATCCTCCAAATGGGGCCAGATCCTGGCCCAAAGTGTCCGTACTGAGGAGCTGCAACAGCAGACCCGCAGTCCAGCTGCTTACAAACCACTGCTGCATTCTTCCTGCTCCAGTAGTGACCACACACGGTCCCCCACTTGCCCTGTTGTTTCACCTCCACTCTCCCAGCACAGCGCCTGCCACGTCCGCCAGCCTCACCTCCACAACACCTTCAAACACCAAGATGGTATGGGTCAGGACAGCACTAAGCCCCAGACTGTGGGTCTGGGGGAGCCCCCTGACAAGGTAGAGTCAGAGTCACCAGGGTGGGAGCCCACTCCCTCCAGGCTGTCCCCAGGACAGTTCAGGGGTCCCTTCTATCCTCATGGGCTGTGCAAGGCTGGGGGTTCCCAGCTCCAGCCCTGCTGGGTCATTTTCGCCATTCCACCACACAAGGCACCTTTTCCCACCCCAGTGACAACCTGCCTCCTGCCCATGCCCACCTGTACACTGCCCAGCCCTGCACTGGACACCTGCTCCTTCCCAGCACCCCCTGAACAGCCCTGTGTACCCAGCCTGCAGCTTCCCATGCAACTGCCTGCCCCAGTGTCAACCAAACCCACCCCCATGCCCAGGGCTTTCCGTGTTCCCACTGAGACGATCCAGAGGATCCCCCCACCCACATCCTCTTCTCATCCCTGGTGTCAGCCCAGTCCCTGCACTGGGCCGGGTCCCCCAGGAAGGGTGTCTCTCTGCTGTAGATGCCCTGGTCCCCATCTCTCCGTGGGTACAAACTGTCTTCATGGGGTCAGGGCTCCCCTGGAAAAAGGGGGCAGTGAACAGTGTAAAATCCCTTCAGGACAACCTGAGACATTAGCAGTGTCCCAGGGGAGGATCTCTGGGTGCTGCCATCACCTGCAAGGCCACCACCGACTCCAGAGGCACAGTACGAGGGGACAGGGGGTCCCAAAAGGTACCCCAGGACAGGGTGTCTATGAATCCAGCCAGGCACAGGCTGCCCTAGACACTGAAACCCTACAAAGGAGATACTGTCTCCCACCCAGATGGGCCCAGGGAAGGGCACAGGGGTCCACGGACTTGAGCACGTTGTGTCCATCATCTCTGTAGCACCTGCAAAGAATCCCCATTCCCAGACAGATCCCGATGACCACGCTGGTACCCGCTATTCCTGGGCTGTGGGACAAGGGAGCCGGCACTTACCCCTTGCACAGCTGTACCCAGAGGAGCAGCCCCAGCACCTGAGGGGACAGCAGTCCCTCTGTGCCCATCCTGAGCCTCCTGCCCTGCCAGCACATCCCTGCCGCGCCACACTCCTGTCACAGGCTCCTGGGGACTCACGGGGACAAAGATGATCGGGAGGGCAATATAGCTCTGCGGATGCCAGGCCAGCTACGGGAGGAGCCAATCAAAGCAGCAGCACCTTTTAGACATTATCGGGAGTTATCTCCCCTCCGACACAGCCCAGCCCTCCAATGAACGTCTCCAGTGCCATGCATGACCATATATGAGGGATGGCTCTGCTGCAGGTGTCACATCACTGTGGTGGTGCGGCGTCACAGGACAGGGCTGGCTGTAGTGGGGGAAATGGGTTTTTCATGCCTTGAACCCTGCTGTGTGGGCCGGAGCACTGAGCATCTCCTATACTCGGCACATCCAAGAGCCCAAGGTGCGAGTGCCCAGCCATCCCCATGCCACGGGAACCACGGGGCTGGGACGGAACCAGGGGCTGTGTCAGGGGGGGGAAGGAAAGAGCCCCTGCCCCTGCTTCAGACCCCTCTGTGCTGGGAGCAGCAGCTGGGAAAGGGCCTCAGCCCAGGCCAGAGCCCCATCCCAGGAGCGCTGGCTCACCCGTCCCTCCCTGGAGAGCCCCATGGAAGGTCCCTTCAAACGAGCTGGGGCTGGGCCATGTCCCTGTCCTGGCAGCAGACAAGCAGCTCAGACGGATCCCTGACTCTCAGCATGTCACCGAGGGGCCGTTATTCCCCGCGGGGGGCTCGGGAGCTGCAGCCTGCAGGTGCACAAACCACAGCCCACGTGGCCTCACAGAGCTCCTCGTGCTCCCCCCACAAGCGCCCGGGCAGGAAGTCTGTGGTTTCCTCCTGGAGCCGAGCCCAGGCACATCCCCGCGGTGCCCCCGAGCCACCCCCACCCCGACTGCTCCAGCCAGGGCCGCAGGGGCTGCTCCTTCTGACACAGAAATTCACTCAACACTTAGAATCCAGTAGAACTGCTGAGCAGGTATTCTTTATTAGCAGCGCTGGGCAGCACTGGGGATCGCTCCACCACAGAGTGCTCCCACAGACAGGTACAATCACAGAGAATATGTGCTGTGAGCTTGTACATATTCAGTGGATTTCTGAGAACTAATCTACATCTACATAAGATTTCCTAGAATTTATCTACATAGTCCGAGCATGTGTGATAAAATTAGGGTTAGGGTCTTTTCCCCCTCTGGTGGTCGTTCATAGTCTTCCTCACAGTGTCCGGTGATTGAACTTTGGGATTCCTTTGCCCACATATGGTCATGCAGTTAGCTCATCCATTCTTTGGCACTGGGATGCTCCAAGAAGGTCAGTTTAAACTATTTCCCTGGTGATTATCTTGACACTGGTGTTTAGGCCCTTGTTATCAGGGGTACTCAGGAAACTTAACGAACCATCTCAAGGTCCTACTTACATTTTCTAGAGGGAGACGTTGCATATTTCAAAACATCTTGATATTAATTCTGCCTAGCAGTTGACTGAACTATGTGAATGAAAGGAAGAAAATGAGTAGAACATGCTGACCAACTAGGATTCTACCATAAACAACTTCTTCGCTCTAGAACAAGAGAAATAGTTTAGGCCTTCTCTCACTTCCTCCTCAACTTTTCAGTCCTTGACCTGGGCTCCATCTCCACCACTGTTCCCACATCCGTGGTCAATTCCCTGCAGGACACCAGGGCCATCTCCTGCCTAGGGTGTGTGGCTCAGCTCTTTTTCTTTTTTTATGTCAGCTGAGTATTCTCCGCTCACCATCATGGCCTACGACCGCTACGTTGCCATCTGCCAACCCCTGCACTACGGGACCCTCCTGGGCAGCAGAGCTTGTGTCCACATGGCAGCAGCTGCCTGGGGCGGTGGGTTTCTCTATGCTGTGCTGTACACAGCCAGTACATTGTCAATACCTGCTCCACCAAGGCAATGCTGTTGACCAGTTCTTCTGGGAAATTCCCCAAATCCTCAAGCTTGCCTGCTCAGACTCCTACCTCAGGGAAGTTCGGCTTATCGTGGTTAGTGTCTTTGTTGCATTTGGCTGCCTTGTTTTCATTGCACTGTGCTAGGCACAAAGCTTGAGGGCCGTGCTGAGGATCCCCTCTGAGCAGGGACGGCACAAAGCCTTCTCCACATCCCTCCCTCACCTGGCCATAATCTCCCTGGTTCTCAGCACTGCCATGTTTGCCTCCATCAAGCCCCCCTCCATCTCCTCCCCATCCCTGGTCCTGGTGCTGTCCGTTCTGTACTCGGTGGTGCCTCCTGCAGTGAACCCCCTCACCTACAGCATGAGGAACCAGCAGCTCAGGGATGCCCTATGGAAACTGACCCAAGGGATGTAGTTTCACTGACAACAACCTGTCTCAAGTCACTTCACATTTCCCAGAGTTTATCTTAGGCCAGGAGTCTGCTATTTTCCCTGTAATAATCCTACATATAGATAATTTTCTGGACTTATACTACCTCTCTTGAGGATTTTTCCTGTTGTGTCTGACTCTTATGCCACACTGTGTCAGATGTGACGTGTCCAAGAGCAGCTCTTGAATAAAATGGGATCTCCTGGGTGCAGTGCCTGAAGGCTGGGTTCTTCCTCCAAAGTGGCTGCCAATAAAATGTCTAAGGAATTGGTCTTTTAAAATTCTTTTCTCCTTACTGTTCTCCCTGTATTTGGAGTTAAGATCACAGTATCCATTGGGTTCCACTGGACAAAAAGTTCTGCTTTTAAAGGCTCTCTTCTTGGTGTAAGATGGTGCATGAGCTCCCCACTACCTCCTCAGGCTGCTTCATATATGCCAGGACTCATGGCATATAGCTGTCTTTATGGAAAATAATTTGGTCAGGAGAGGAGTAGGGGTCACCACATGCCCTGGGGTGGGAATGAATGGACACACATAAAGTGAAACAGCCTCGAAGTTGACTGTCCCCCAAAAGCAAAGCACTAAATCAAGGTATATGCAAGCAAGGACTCCGCAGTGCCCTGGGGGTCAGTGTGAACCCAGTGGGCATGGGAAAGGGAGACTGGAGAGGTGCAGGAGCTGCCTGAGGAGGCCCAGGGCCAGGACTCTTGTGCTGTGCTGGGGAGCAGGGCTGGTAGGGGGAAGGGAAGGGTGTAAATGCAGTCGAGGTTAGGGACAACCTACCAGATGAATGCAGCAGAGCTAGAGACTGACTGGCCTCTGTTTCCTCCTGCCCTTTGGCCAGCATCAGCCCTGGTGCTTGTGGGAAGGATGATCCCCCTGTCTGACCTCCAGGAGCTGCTGTGTCCTTCTGAGGAGCTGGAGCTGTGGTTGAGTGCCCAGAGTGCTGCAGCACCCTGTGGTGGCTCACTGCCCTGGGCCAGGGCAGGTGGGGAGAGCTGGGCTGGGGCTGGGCTGGGCTGGAAAAGTCCTGGAAGAGGAAACACCTAGTGATACCCAACTCTACCACCATTACTAATAAAAAGGAAACCAGTTTCCTACTGACACTCATGACGCACCAAGTCCCATAGCTCTTGCCACAGCCGGTCTCTCAGCCAAGCCCCGTCTCAGACAGCTCCAGCTAGATCAGGTGCTCATGGGCTTGTCTTGACAAATACTGAAAATATCCATTGAGTGAGATCCCACCAACTGGCCTGGGTCCTTGCTGCAGAGTTTGGCTCTGAGGGATTTCTCAGAACCCCAGCTCTCTCAGCCACTCCTTGTTCCATAATGTGCTCCTAGGCCCCAACCATCCTTCTGGCCTCCGCAGGACTCGCTCCAGTCTGTCAGGATCTTTCTTGTGCTGGGGAACCCCAGTACTGGACACAGCAGTCCTGATGTGGTCCTGTGGTGTGTTAACTTTGGACCAGCAGCCTAGACAGTCACCCAGCTGCTCACTCACTCAGCCCACTCAACAGGACAAGAGGGAAAGCTCATGGATCGAGATGTGTGTGGGTCAAGGAGAAACCAGAAACGATGACACTGTGGTAGGTGTTCAGTTTGGTTTACCCCAGCCAGCAGCTAGCACCCACAGAGTCATTTGCTCACTGTCCTCTGCCCCCCATGACCCCAGCAGGACAGGGGAGGGAATTGGAAGTGCAAAAGCAGGAAAACACATGGGTCAAGACAAAGAGAGTTTAATAGGTGAAGCAATATCTGTGTGTGCAAGCAAAGCAAAATGGGGAGTTCATGCACAACGTCCCATCAGCAACAGATCTTTAGTCATTGCTAGGAAAGCAGGGCTTGGGAAGACAAATGCCACGACTACAAAATCTCCACTTTTTCCTCTTTCATTGATTTTTTTTTGTTTTGTTTTGTTTGTTTATTTTGTTTTTTTGGGGGGGTGTTATGGTTTGTTTTTGATTTTGTTTGTTTTATTATTATTATTATTTGTTGGTGTTTTTTGTTTGTTTTGTTTAGGTTTGGGTTTTTTTGGGATGTTTTTGTTTGTTTTGTTTTGTTTTTATTTCTGAGCCTGACATCATATGGAATGGACAATATCTTTGATCCTTTGGGGTCAGCTGTCCCAGCTGTGCCCCTGCCAACTTCTTGTATACCCCCAGCCTACTTGCTGCAGGGGCAGAGTGGGAAAAAGAGAAAGCCTTCATGCTCTGCAAGGGACTGTTCAGCAACAGTGCCAAAGCATCTGATTGTGTTATCAGTGCTGGTTTAGTAACAAATCCAAAGCACATCACCCTATGGGCTGCTATGAAGAAAATCAACTCCATCCCAGCCATTTACAGGTCATACAGCCAGAGTGAGGAGTCAACAATGTCTTAATTGAATGATCGCAGGAAATCAGTGGATCACACAACCTGGCTCTTCTGGAGGACACAGTTTCCTTGGTATTCACTGCTCATGTGGGACAGCAGCATGCAAACCACCCAGGACGTTTCTTCTGGAGTTTGTGGAAATATTCTTAGCACAGATGGCAAATAGTCCTTTCAGTCTGCTCACCTGGACCTGGTATTCCCAAAAGAGCTGGTGAAGGATGTGAATACCATTGTCAGGGCAGTGACCATGAAATCCTGGTCTCCCAGATCCCCAGGGATGTGGGGAAGGAGAGGAGCAGAGCACAGGCCCTGGACTTCAGGGCAGGAGAACTTGGCTTCTCGAGGGCACTGCCAGGGGGCATCCCGTGGGTGCAGTGTCAGGGCACTGAGAGCATCCATAGGCCTCCATCGGCCCTGGCCAGCCCAACCTCGGGTCTGGGCCCACACCTCTGTCCCTGGGCCCAGGAGACCATTGAAGCCCAAGCCAGAGTTTCAACACCAGCTTGATCTACTGCAGTAGGTGTACTGGTTTCCAGACCAGCCATGGACACAGCCTTGCCTGTCAATGAACCCTGTGGATTTGGGCTTTCAGTCTCACTTCCCAGCTTAGTTCTTTACGGGGTGTAACAATGAAATGACACTGTGGCCTCCAAGTGCCAGACCCCCGCTGATTCACAGAGGCCTAGGGCCTTTCTGCTTCCTCTTCTTCCCATCACTTGGTCAGGTTTGGGGAGGAGAAGAAGGAAAAGCAGGGCAGGTATCTGGGTACCAGTGACTGGATGTGTGGAGCAGAGACTTCACAACTGAAATGATCAAAAAGCTATGTTAGTTCAAACTTTAATTCTGAGCTCCTTTCTCAGAGGCTTAAATCTTCAGCAGCAACATGGAAGCTCTGAGATCCCTCTATCTCCCTCTCTTTTAGTAATTAAGTTGACAGTACCCAAGTCAGACATTCTTTCTTTTTTACGGCCTAGAGCACCCCCCTGGTCTGGAGATGTGCCAGAACCTTACAGAAGATTCTTCTGCAGAAGAAGATAGATGTTCCCAGGAATCTCAGGAGGAATGGCATACTGATAGCTGTGTTCAGGGAGCTGGTCAAATATCTCATCTTCAGTTCTGTAATGGTGGCTTAGATGCCTGGCTCATGTGTAAACTCTCTCTGTGAATGTTGACATTTACCTAGCTACCTAGTCTGACCTCAGAGCTGGCCCTGCTTTGAGCTGGGCATTGGACTCGAGGCTTCCTGAGCTCCCTTTTACCCTGAATTGTCCTATGAAATAGAGGCCCTCACCTCCATCTTAGTCTCCTCTTGTAGGGCATGTTGTAAGGCACAGGCTCATGGAAGGATTGGTGGGGAAGAGACTTCTAGGGGTCTCTTGTCCAGCTTCCAGGCTGGCTGTGACTTTGTAGAGCTGAAACCCGAAGCGCTCCAAAGGTGGAGATCACAGCAATGTTCCTCCTAGTCCATTCTATTTCTCCTGAGGCTCAGTCTAGAGCTCCCCAAAGGTAGTTTGTGACTGGTGCCCCTGTCATATCATTGGCCACTGCAGAAGAGAGCTTGGCTCCACCATCTCTGCAGGTAGCTGTTGGCTTTTATTAGGTTGCCCTGTTGTGGGAATAGAATGGAAAATTGCCGAGGAGGATTGTAAATATGGTCAAGTGACTTGCAGCTGGGGTGCCAAAAAACACATATATCACACTAATTGTGGTTTACCTCTGTGTGCTTGACAGGTAGAATGTCTGTGCTTAGATAACAGAGGCCTGTGAGAAACACAGAGGCACCTTATTGAACATCCTTGAGATTCCTGCCCTGCTGTGGGAAAGATCAAAGCACAATGGAAAAGTAGACCTGTGAAAATCCCAGATATATACAGGCAAAAGCAGTAAGCCAGAGATCTTTTCTTTTTTGATGTAACCATTCTCCCAATAGATACCATGTGGGGTCTAAAGAATTTTTCATGTCTATTTTCCTAATTTTTGTCAATTCATCCACTTTTTGGTTCCAGTTTGTGGCTGGTTTATTATCACATGCATGTGTGGAGCGACGGAGGAATGACACGCCGAGACGGACTCAATGTGGGTGATAGAGCATTGTTCTTTCTTTATTGGCCCAGGGTACATATATTTATACAGCCAGCCCTAATTATTATGCCTACTAGTCACTAGCTGATTGGCTTAAGCTCTAAAGGTCGTATTCGCACAGTCCACCTACTTAGCTAACAGCACAAGCTTCTCATAACACTAAGTTTCTCATGCCACTATTTTTAATTCCTCTTAACTTGTTTTCAATACACAACGGTACCATAAGATGAAGTTTCTCAGGCCAACGTTACCATAACAAGAAGTTTCTCAGGCCACTATTTCTAATTCCTCTTAACTTGTTTTTGACACACCACGGTACACAAGGCCGAAGTGTCCTTGACATTCCTCATGTATCAGCAGCTGCGAGCAGCTGCAGGCAAACCCTAGTGAGGCCCAGCATCAGTGAGACCCAGCATCAGCCCCTAGAACAGGCTCTGATCGTACAACTGCTCGGTGGGCTCATGGCCCTTGTCTCTGAGCCATTCTCCAACAATTCCCCCTTTTTCTTTTTGTACGAGCAGAGCCTGCCCCAATGTTTGTTCAAAGATTTTCTTAATACATGATAAAGCACAACCTAAACATGCAAGCCCAATAATGACAAGGATCAGAATAAGCAGCAAACTGTGGAAAAGGCCTTTTAACCATCCACCTAATCCCATCCAGTTAGTGAGTCCGTCTAGTCCAAAGAACCCCACATCTTGTTTTATCTTTTGGGTATGTTCTACAAGCTGTTTAAGTTCCGTATGAATTGACCTCGATTTGTCTTCTAAATCCATACAACACATACCCTCAAAATCCTCACAGCCATGACAATGTGCCAAGAGTAAGAAATCAATGGCCATTCGATTTGTGATATGGCATGCTGGACTTCGTTCATACCCTCGGCTAGGCCTGAAAGTACAGTGCTGGTAAGATTTGTATGTTTTACCACCCAGCAAGATAATTTCTCTAACTGTCGGTGCGCTTGGGCAGCAGAAGCACCTGGGACAAAGAAAGAATAGAATATTGCTTCCCATTTGTTCCATAAGTTGACATTGTCATCACAGGCATTAGTGAGGGTCTTTAGTGCGTGTCTATATCACTGGACTAGATAGGTTTTATTAGGGTGATGATGGGGTAAGGCCAAACTGAGACGCCCAATGGTGCAGGGCCCTCCAGTGGGTCGGAAGGGGATCCCCTGCCATGCCCGATCACCACAAATGAGAAATAGGCCAGGAGGTAACCTCCTGGGCGTGGTAGTACCAGGGGCTGGATGCAGCCTGTTTCGGCTCATTGGCTTACACCAATTTCCCCAACAGGCGCTACTGCCTTGTGAGGATACCTCAGTTCCTACTGTGACCTTGCAAGGGTACCGGTTCCCTTCACTGCAGGGGTATTTAGACGCATCTAGGAAAACACAGTAAGAGGCATTCAGTGAGTCTACTAGTTCAAGTTCCTGGGGGCGTGGGCCAATGGGCAGGCGGTTAGCCCAAGAATCATATTTGTCAAACCAGCTACTCATGTTTAATGCAAAAGCCCTATACCAGTTCCTGGATTGGTTCCAGCGTTGGGCATATTCCGTAAGTGTTTGGTTTAGAGAACCCCAGTTGGCACCGTTCAGGGGGACGCCTACCAAGCATGTTAGAAAGGGCGCACTTGGGGTGGCGAGACTAGCGCAAAAGGTGGTAGTGTTTGCGGCTCGGCCTAATGTTACCCATACTTTTTCTCTTGGATCGAACACGGTTCTCTTTATCCCAACCCCAATCGAATTCGCGCCCCCCAAAAGCAGTAACAGAAACCACCACATTGCTTCAGTTATCCCAAGGAGATTTATCAGTCTGGAACTTCAGTGTCCGACGTCCAAAGCGGCCTTAGTCCACCTGGCAGGAATCCACTGGGAGCCTGAGGGAGTAAGAACACACATATAGCCCTTACCAAGGAACTGGACCTCAGCAGGCCCCTCCCACTTCCCTGTGGATAGGTCTCTATAATAGACTTTCATGCCCTGTGGTTTGTTGTTCCCGGAGGTGTCAGAATGTTTCTTAACCGGCGCTACATCTGAATCTCCAAAAATGCAAAGGTAATTCATCATAAACAGTGCCTTAGCTACTCTCCCTTGGATATCTTTGATGTCATGGAATTTTTGTAAATATATTTTAATTACTGATGTGATCTTTCAATTATAGCCTGCCCAGTTGGAGAATGGGGAATACCTGTCATGTGTACAACCCTCCAGCTCTGACAGAACTTTCTCATTTTTTCAGTAATATAATCCGGACCATTGTCCATTTTTATCTTCTGTGGAACCCCCATGACAGCAAAGCAGCTCGTCAAATGGCGTACTATGTGCAATACCTTTTTGCCTGTCTGGGGCGTGGCCCATACAAACGGGCTGTATGTGTCAGTTGTGACGTGCAGATATCTTAACCAACCAAACTCTGGTACATGCGTCACATCCACCTGCCAGAGGTTGCAGGGGCCCAACCCTTGGGGGTTAACCCCGACTCCCAGGCCAGGACCATGATGGCTGCACTCTGGGCAGGCTCTTACAATCCCTTTGCTTCTTCAGTGGTTATATTAAACTGTTTTTTCAGGCCTTTTGCATTCTGATGGAAAGTAGCATGAGCCTCGTGGGCATTGACAAAGTCGCTGAGTGGCACTGTTAGGGTGATGAGTCGGTCTGCTCTTTGATTCCTTTCCCCTAGTCCTTGGGACCACATATGACTTCTTATATGAATGACTGCATACGGATTCTGGCGCTGTTGCAAAGCAGATTGAAGTTGGCAAAATAGTTCATTTAATCTGGGATTTTTTGAGTCCCTGAGTCGTGCATCTTCTATACAGTGTAGGACTCCTGCAACATATAAGGAATCAGTTACTACATTGAGACGTTGATCATGCTATCAAAGGATGACCCAAACCACTGCTGACAGTTCAAGCGTTTGCAATGAGTCCCCTGGAATAGCTGACAAAACATGGTGGTGCCATACTTTATCTTCCAACCAGGTGACTGCGGCACGCCTAGATTTCTTTCCAGCTTAAGTGAAAGCAGTAATGGTGTTTGATAGAGGCGTCTCACTGCGTTTGGAAGGCATGATCCAGTCATGTTGGCTCACCCATTGCAGTACTGGCGATTTGATTGGAGTCACTGCTATATCCTGAGCTGCAGTTAGCAGGCTGGCTTGCAACTCTTCCGATTGTCTGATGTACCATTCAAGCATCTCCCTCTTGATGGGTAGATGTATGCTGCCCGGTTCAGATCCCATAATCTGCAGGATACGAGTTCGGCCCTTTCTAATTAATTCTGCTAGGTTCTCCAGTTTTTGTTGAATGGGTTTCTGAGGCCGTAGCCTTGTGTATACCCATTCCAGTACCTTGACCTTCTCCCCCTTTTCTTTTGGTGTTGAGTTAGTGCACCGATGAGCTGGGATGGGCCATTTAAAATGGTGAGGTCTACCAGTAGTCAAGGGATCTCAGCGGTCAACCCATCGCTGGGTAACGTAGTCTGCAATTCGGGACAGGGTTGATCGTTGTTCCTCTGATAAGTGCACCGGGCGAGCGGGATCAACCCCCTGGAGTAAGGGTCAGAGGACATCCAATTCATCATTGGCAATTCCTACCACAGGGCGAAGCCATTGTAGGTCTCCAAGCAACTTCTGTGCGTCATGTAAGGTACGGACATCAAGCTGTATCTGTAATTTCTGTGGTTGTATTTGTGAGTTTGTTATCAGCCACCCCAGGTATTTCCACAGTGCCAAAGACTGAACCTTTTCAGGAGCAATAACAAGGCCTTCCTTTTGAAGAGCGTGAGTCAAAAAGGAACGTTGCTGGTGAGAGAAAGGGCATTCTTGAGCAATCAGAATGTCATCCATATAATGATATATAATTTCAGTAGGCCAGACAATTATGACAGGTAGTAAGGCATTGCTTACAAACAGTTGACAGAGTGTTGGACTGTTCTTCATTCCTTGTGGCAATACTGTCCACTTGAATCGCTGAGCCGGTGCTTCACGATTAATCGATGGGAGGGTGAAGGCAAAGCTGCTAGTGTATCCTCTGGATGCAGCTGGATGGTAAAGAAGCAGACTTTCAGATCAACAATGAGTAGATGCCAGTGTTCAGGCAGCATAGATGGATTGGGCAGCCCGGGCTGGAGGGCTCCCATGGGCTGCATCTGCGCATTTACCGCACGCAGATCATGGAGGAGGCGAAATTTCCCTGACTTTTTCCGGACAACAAATATGGGTGTATTCCACGGGCTAGTGGACAATCGTAAATGTCCCTGAGACAGCTGTTCCTCAATTAGTTGATGCGCTGCTGCAAGGCTTTCCTTTTTCAACGGCTACTGCTTGATCCAACCCGGGGTGTCTGATAACCACTTCAACGGGATCAGGAAAGCTTTAGAAGCAGTGACCGTAGCTGAAAAGGATCACTGGTAGTCAGGATGACACCAATCTGGTCCAGCACATCACGGCCAATTAGGCCATAAACTCCTTGAGGCAGAGGCATAACTGTTACATACGTATTCGCGACTCTCCCATGGGGCAGAGGCACTAATTGAGCAATTTTGCTGTTTGCTGGAAAATGAATTGGGGGAAATAAAGTCTGTACCATTATGCATATAGTCCCAGTAAAGTCAGCATCAATAATTCCTGGCAGAATAAACAGTCCTTTAATGCTGCTTGATGATCGCCCAATTAGTAAAGCACCTTGTGGCTGTCCATTAATTACTACTGGGCCCGTAACCTTAGTTGCAATCCTTTGCGGTTGTTGATCAATCAGTGTAACATCTATTGCTGTCACCAAGTCCAAGCCGAAGCTCCCTCTTGTGGCTGGCTGGAGGGCACTCGCAGGAACGGATTCTTGTTGGCAGATGCTGGAACTTGTTGCTGAGGCAGTATCAGGCTGTTGTCTAGCTGTGCAGGGGCTGCCACTATTGCCGTTGCGCGGCAGCCGGTCACACTCATTTGGGTGTTTCCCGATCGCCCACATGCACTGGTGTTATGGCTATTCATGTTGCACTTCCCGCACCAGACTCGTCGAACAGGGCATTCTTGTCGAATGTGTCCTTCTTTCCCACATCGAAAACACTTGGGACGGCGCCGCGTCGGTGGTCGCTGTTGCTTCTCAGATGGACGTAATGGGGCTAGGGCTGCAAAGGCTTGGTGCTGGGCCTGAATCAGGTCCCTCCCTAACTCCCGAACTGCTTCTACCAACATAGCCTGGGGGCCTACAGGCACCCTGCTCATACATTCCAACATCTGCTCTATTGTAACATCCCCAGGAAATGTTAGTATAATAGACTTTGTTGCTGGGTTAGTATTTTCTAAAACACATTGCCTGAGGAGCACAGGTTTCATCCAGTCTTGAACCTCTGCCTGTTCTATAGCTGCGGTTACCCGATCAATGAACTGTGCAAAGGTTTCGTCCCATCCCTGTTTTATTGCCATATAAGATGGAGAAGGGGGGGCTGTTTTAACTGCGGCTATGGCTAGCCTTGCTGTCCGCATGGCCTCCAGGCAGACATCTGGACCTTGCTGCATTTGAGCGTCTATGGTAATATATCGCCCCACTCCTATAAGCTGTTCCACAGTTACCCCAAACAGTGGGTCATGCTGCTGTCTGGGCTGTTGAGCTGCTATTTCACAGAGTCGTTGCCAGTGGGCCTGACATATCAATAACTGAGATTGGGTCATAATCATTTTCATAACAACCTTAATATCTTCCTGACACAAAAGAGTTACCCCCCATATGTAATTTAATAACTGCTTCGTGGGTTCACCATGTAACCCAGACTCATTAACAGTACTACGCAACTGCGAGAGCATTTTCCAATTCAATGGACTCTGGCTGCCATAAACGGCTCCATCTTCAGCCCATTTGAATCAAACTGGAAATGCCAGATTCTCAGAGAGGGTACCAACAATGTCATATTGCTTATCCTCTGCCGCCTGGCGCATGATCTCCCACCAGTCAACATGACGTACCCACCCCTGTGCTTTCGTTGTATCTGACCGCATTGGGAGGCCATCTTCCCTCTCCCACCCCGCCTCCGAGGTTGGGGGGGGTGGGGGAGCATGACTATAAGGGCACTGGGGTGGGGCTGGCCTCCAGACTTCCCCTATTTATGTTAACTGAAACTGGCACTCCTGTTGATGGTACAGGAATATGATCACTGTCAAAAAGCATAGATCCGGATACATCACTTTCTGGGGTAACAGTGGAACTTTCCCCCCCCAACTTTGTAGTTGCCACAGCTGCAAGGTTCTTTTCAAGCTGATATCGCTTAATATTATTCACCACCTTCCTCCACGGTTTCATCATTTTCCTTGCAGCTTTATCCTTGTCAATTACCATATCCCATAAAACATCACCTAATCGTCTCCAATCCTCGACATCAAAAAGAGAATTAGGATTTTGAAAACATCCTTTGACCTGTCATAACGCTACTAATCCCGCAAGTGATTTTACACAATCTACTCCCCGTTTTTCTAAAAAGCACTGTAATAAATCCAGAGCTACCTCCTGTTCCATATCGTCGACTGGTGCTCCCTGATTAAGGCACCTCCGGTCCTGCACTGCCTGGCTAAGGCACAGTACCGTTACCGCCGACCCACCCCTGATGAAGGCACTGTCGGCCCTGTGCTCCCTGGCTAAGGCACAGTAACGCTCCCGCCGGCCCGGTGCTCCCTGATTAAGGCACCTCCGGTCCTGTGCTCCTTGACTAAGGCACAGTACTGTTACCGCCGACCCACCCCTGATTAAGGCACCGTCGGCCCTGTGCTCCCTGTCTAAGGCACAGTAATGTTCCCTTACTTTGACATGTTGCTGATGCTCCGTGATTAAGGCACCAGTTGCAGCTCTTGCCAGTAGCCCTTGCAGAGAGCGACCCTCTATCTTGGTTCAGGTCCTCGGAATGACACATCGGAGATCCAATGTTCGATCGTTCTTGATTCCCCGGGCGCTGCTGTATCTGGTGTTTCTCCGTGTCCGTTTCTGATCCCCCAGGCGCTGCTGTATCCTGCACTTCTCCACTTCCCGTCTCGACCCCCCAGGCGCTGCTGTATCCGGCACTTCTCTGCTTCCGGTCTTGGTCCCCGGGTGCTGCTGTATCTGGCACTTCTCCGCTTCCGGTCTCGACCCCCTGGACGCTGTTGGAGCCGGCGCTTCTCCGCTTCCGGTCTCGACCCCCCCAGGTGCTGCTGTAGCCGGCACCTCTCCGCGTCCGCTCTCGATCACCCGGGCGCTGCTGGAGCCGGTGCTTCTCCACATCCGCTCTCAATTCCCCAGGTGCTGCTGTATGTGGCGCTTCTACGCGTCCAGTCTCGGTCCCCGGGCGCTGCTGTACCCGGCGCTTCTCCGTGTCCGCTGCTCCATCCGTGTTATTCTTCTGTGCAGGTCCCTGTTCAGGTGCCATCTTGTGGAGCTGCGGAGGAACGACATGCCGAGACGGACTCAATGTGGGTGATAGAGCATCATATATCTTTATTGGACCAGGGTACATATATTTATACAGCCAGCGCTAATTATTATGCCTACTAGTCACTAGCTGATTGGCTTAAGCTCTAAAGGTCGTATTCACACGGTCCACCTACTTGCAGTTAGCTAACAGCACAAGCTTCTCATAACACTAAGTTTCTCATGCCACTATTCCTAATTCCTCTTGACTTGTTTTCGACACACCACGGTACACAAGGCCGAAGCGTCCTTGACATTCTTCATGTATCAGCATCTGCGAGCAGCTGCAGGCAAACCCTAGTGAGGCCCAGCATCAGCGAGGCAGCATCAGCCCTTAGAACAGGCTCAGATCGTACAACTGCTCGGGGGGCTCATGACCCTTGTCTCTGTGCCATTCTCCAACAGATACTGACAAGTTAGAGCAGACTTCTTTGAGCCCAAGCTATGGTTTTGTTTGTTTTTTTTTTTTTTTTTTTTTTTTTTTTTCACAGAAAATCCCCTCAGAATTACTTCTCTTTCTTTAGAATAACATCATTCCTTTTTTAGTAGTGATCTCAAGTTTGAGTTGTTGCTGAGTGAGGGTACCTTCTCTGAAGTGGCAGAAATCCTCATCTTTCACATGGCTCTCACCCTGAACATGGGAGAGAGCTGAGGGAGAAAAGGGCTCCCTGTGCCCTAGTGCAGAGACGGAAGAGCTGATCTGCCCTGAGTGACCTGCTGGTTACCACACAGGTGCCCTCTGCTTACAGCTCTCTCCACTGGAGGATGATGTAATTAACAACATACTTGAAGAAGAAATTTGACTTCTGTAAGCCTGGAAGAGCCCATTTTCAAATTCCATTTCTCCAAAATATTCTCTCTGTTCCTGTACAGCTGAACAGAATGGGATACAGAGGGGTGGTCTGGTCTCTGCTCCCTGGAGATCTCCCTGCCTGGAGCCATTTCTCTGTCCAAATGTCACCTCCCTGTCAGTGCTGCCAGCCCCCATCCCACCCGCTGTGTGCTCAGCTCTGCCCTGCAGACCCCTCCTGGCAGCAGGACACTGCCCAGGGACAGCTCTGTGTTTGCATGTCTTAAGCAGCACCTCAGCCAAAAGTTTAACCCTCAGGAAAAGGTGATCTTGGTACTGTTAGTATATAGAGTAGTGGGTGAAGGCACTTTAAGAGGTCTCTGGCAGATCTGCTGATCCCTCAGTGTAATGGATCAGCTGTCTCAGTGACTTTCTGTCCTGGTTCAGGCTGGAATAGAGTTCCTGTTTGTTTTAGTAGCTGGAGGAGTGCTGCAGCACACTGAGACCCCAGGGGCTCCCCAGGTCCTAGTGCCCTCACCTGTGTGCGGGGGTGGGGGGAGCACAGCTGGAGGGCTGGGCCAGGATTGGCTGATATTCCATGTCATGTGACATTGTGCTCACCATATAAAGGCAGGAGAGGGCTGGGAGAAGCTGCCACCTCTGGGAGTGTTGCTGTGGTGTCTTTGTGTTTGGGCTTGCTGGCCGGGAGCAGGTGGGTGTTGGGTGGTGAGCAGCTGTATTGTCCATTACCTACTGATATTGCTATCAGTGTATTATTCTGTTACTGTTATTAAACTGTTTTTATCTCAACCCACGAGTCTCCCTTTGCCCCTCCGATTCCCTCCCCATTCCCAAGTGGGGGGAGGGTGGGTGAGTGGCTGTGTGGCATTTAGCTGCTGAGTAGGCTCAAACCACGGCAGTTTTTGGTGCCCAACGTGGGGCAGAGGGTTGCGATGTGATAAGGATATTAATTAGGAGAGGTAGCGAGCAAAATACAGACTGAACTCCGTTAGCGGAATGATCTTTGTAATGTCTGTAGTTGTAATTGTGGGGAAGTTTTTTTCAGGTGTGGTGAAGGGACTATGGGTGGATGTTCTGTATTGTGTCTCAGTATTTTGTCAGTTATGTTTTATTTGGGTGTGGGGAAGTACTTTTCATTCTGGTTTTGCCTACTCTTTGTTCTGATGTTGATGTGTTTGCTATTTTCTGTACTGAATGTTGGATCTCTTAATTCTTAAATACATGATTTGCAGAGGCGAGGGGTGGAATGTCCTGGGTTGAGTGAGTGGTGGAGATTTTTGGTGGCAGGGGAGGGGGCTATCGGGGTGGCGCCCTGTGAGAAGTTTCTCAAAGCTCCCTCAGCTCCAAGTCAGCTGCACTTCTGTTCGAAAAACTGAGCCAATCAGCTGCGCCTCTGCGATAATGTATTTAAGAAGGGACGTGGTGATGGGCAGTCGGACTGGTGAGGAGGAGTTGCTGCAGCTGCGTGAACACCAAGGTCAGTGGAGGAACAGAGGAAGAAAGGAGGGGGGAGGTGTGCCGGAGCAGGGAGCACCCTGTATCCTGTGGTGAGACGACAGGGCGGCCGCCCCCTGCCACCCATGAAGATACACAGTGGAGCAGACATTGATTTGTGGCCTGTTGTTCCTGCTCAAATGATCAAGGCTCTGTGCCTGAAGAAGGCTGGGGTCTCATGAGAAAAGGCATCCCTGCTGCTGTAATTCAGCGCTGGGAGGATTGCAGTATGCGTTGGAGTCCCATGCCAGAGCAACTCGGGAAGGGCTGCAGCCGTGGGAGGGAATCCAGTCAGAGGAAGTTAGTGACCCATGACGGAGCAGTGTGGGGAACGCTGTGGCCCGTGGGAGGAATTCATGTTGGAGAAAGTTTGTGGAGGACTGTCTCCTGTGAGAGAGGAACCACGATGGAGCAGGAGGAACAAGTTCTGGACACTCCCCCATTGTGGTTGGCTGCCTTCTCTGCAGGGCTGCTCTCAACCAACTCATCACTCAGCCTGTATCTGTGCATGAGGTTGTCCCAGCCCATGTGCGAGACCTTGCACTTGGTCTTTCTGTACTTCAGGAGGTTTACATGGGCCCACCTCTCCAGTCTGTCTAGGTCCCACTGGATGACATCCCTTCCTTCGAGCGTGTTGACTTCACCACAGATCTTGGTATCATCGGCAAACTTGCTGAGGGTGCACTTGATCCCACTGTCCTTGTTGGCACCAACGATGTTAAACGGCAACGGGCCTAACACTAACTCCTGGGGAACACCACTAATCACACTTCTCCAATTGGACATCAAGGTGTTGACCGCAAATCTTTGAGTGCGACTATCCAGACAATTCCTTATCCACCAATTGGTTCATCAGTCAAATCCATGTCTCTCCAATTCAGAGAGGATGTCGTGTGGGACAGTGCCAAATGGCTTGCACAAGTCTGGGTAGATGATGTCATTTGCTCTTCCAAATGTTCTTTGATAGGGCCAGCAACTGGTGAGACAGGTGTGTGTATATCACGTTGGTGTGTATGTATGTCAGTGGGTGTAACCACTAGCAAACACCAAACCAGAGCAACAGTGAGTAGAAGAGGACTGGGAGTCTGGAATTTTTGACAGCTTAAATCTGGACTGGACAACAGAGAGACCAGAATTTATGTAAGTAGCTCCTGGAGGAGTAAGGTGGCTCAAACCACCTCCTGGAGATACTGTGGGTGCTTGGGCATCTGGTACTGATTATGCCATAGGTCTTTACCTGAAGGGGAACTTGTCCTTTTTGGAAGAGGGCATCAGGAATGCATGGAGCTCTGTCTGGGGATGGATGAGGAGTCAGCTGATGCATAATGACTGTGACAAAGCCTGTGCTGAGATCAGAGTCTGTGCTGTGCAACACACCCCATCAAGAAATGACACTGTTAAACAGTAGATTTGCAGTCCTGGCAACCATGCCGGTTTTGCAAGGGGGGCTTCTGTCCAATTACTAATAGGATGTGCTACTACCAAGATGCATTTGGTGTTTCAAGCTGTCACTGGCAGAGGTCCCACGAAATCAGTCTGTAGTTGTGCCCGTGAGTCTTCACTCTGTTGGTGCTGGACTGGGGCTTTAACTGCAGTGTAATCTGCACTGGTCATGGCAGGAGAAAGACGGCTCCTACACCAGAGATCTACATCCTTCTTCCTGTTAGGCCAGCACTCACTGTCCTTCACTCTGCTCAGAGGGTTTGCCTTAGCTCATGGATGAGCTTAATTAGATTCTACCTGAACATTCTTAGTTACTTTAACTATGGGTCATCCCCAAGAATGTGCTGGCAAGGGTACCAGGATCCATGGTGGCAGCCCACAGGAACCTGGGCCTTCCCGGAAGAACCTGTGGAACTTGAAGAAGACTGACGCTTGAATGCCCAGACTCCAGTGAAGGCATTGCATTTATTGCCACTTATGTGAGTGAAAATGTGTTCCTCTGCTAGAAACCGAGATGCTGTTCCATCTTTCTCTAGCTCATTTTCAAAAATCTTTTGTTCTCTTTCTAAATCTTGTGGTTGGCCAATATCTAGCTGCAGTTATTTAATTTGTAACCAGAGTCTGTGTCTGTGGACCCTAAGATCTTATGTTATTTTGATTAAGACAATTTTCTTAAATTGGGAAATTCCTCGTCCTTCAATTTCTGGATGGTTTTTTGCGTTTTCTTTACCTTTTCATCTGTTCTTCTCAGAAGAAACCTCTTTCTGAATGCACCAGATTGTATCAAGATTCTCTATTGCTTGGGCAATGGGAGAAGCCCAAGGAGCCCCTGGGCCAGGAGTCTTTTCCTGGGAGAGGGGCTGGCACAGAGGGGCTTGCTGGCAAGGGACAATAAGAATGCCTGGGAGACCGGAGCAAGGGACACAGGGAGACACTGGCCTCCATCTCCTCATGCCATGGCTGGCCCTCAGCCCTGGGGCTGATGGGGAGCCTGAGACACCTCTCTTTCCTTCCTTCACTCCCCACACGTGGATGGGCCTCAGGAAACATCCAGGAGCCTGGAGGAAGCACAAACCTCCTGGGCTGAGGTTCCACCGCTGCAGGGGAAGAGGAACGGGTGTGTGAGACAGATGGGAGTGCAGGGAGAGAGTGGGGGGGGGTGTGGCAGTGTGTGTGTAACAAACAGTAAGATGAGAGGTCTGCGGCAAGGGGAGGTGTGGGAGTGTATCGTAGTGAAGTGGAAGTGGTGGAGTTTTGATTTGAAGGAGAAGAAGGTGTGCAGTTCCGTGCTGAGACATGGAGCTATATAGATGACTGAAGTAAGGCTGGTTTCGGGGATAACTTTGACCATTGAGGAGCAATAGCAGGCCTTTGGAAGAAGTTCCACAGGTTATGGGGAACTCACAGCCATTTGAAAAAGAAGAGAACATGACAGTTTTGTGTTTGAACAAATAATGAGTGAGGACAGAGTGTTACCAGTAAATCTTGGGATGCCATGGGATCAGAGTGAGATGGGGAAGCAGAGGTGGTGGTTCTGCACAGAAACAGGCCCAGGCATAGGCAAGTGTAGGATAGCCTGTGGTGAGAATGTCCCCTCCGATGGGGCTGGGACCCCCCAACACAACTGAAAGCCTTGTCCTTCTGACTATGGCTGCTGTCTCTTCCACTGAGGTCCCTGAGAGCACACCAGTCCCTTACAGCCATAGCGCTCTGCTGCCTCCTCCTCTACCCTCACAGCCTGGGAGGAGTCCTCCCACTGTCCTGAACTCGGCATCACACCCCCCTACATCTCACTGCCCCCAGGGAGAACCCTCAGCATCCCCTGAGGGGAAGGATCCCCATTCCCAGGCTATGGGCGTCAGGGCTTGAACAGCCTGCATGAGGAAACACATCAAGGGCTTTCTCAGTTCCCTGAACATTTTATTTTCAGCCTGGCAGCAGTGCCTCTGCCTTCCTGCTTCATCACCCCCCAGGGACAGGAACCTTGTCTCCTCATTCCTCATGGGCTCTTCAGTGATGGCCCTCGGTGGCGATCACTGACACCCTCAGGAACTTGGAGGGTTCCTGCTGACTCCTACTTCTCTAGAGGCCAGTTCAATCCCTTTCCAGGATCTGCAGTTCAGCAACTGGGCACCAGAGGTCTCAGAAGCAGCTAAAACGTCCTCAATAGCCAAGTCTCTGAGTATCACTGAATTCCTCAGTTCCTATGTGGTGAATTTGAGTGGTTTCAGAAGTGTAGTCAAAGTGAAAAGCTTTCAGTATTAAATGTTAATAAGAAACAATCTCTTCTTTTTCCACTAGCTCTTATTTTCCTGCTTACACACTAAGGGACATCACCCAACTGCAATTGTTACTGATTCTAGAGCATCTCCTGATTAAGTCTGAATATGGAGGGAAGTCAAGACCCTGTATGTCAGACACTCTCTGGACAGTGTTTGTCCCTACCTCCAACCCCACGTCTATCACCAGCCCCCTGTGACTTACAGCACCTTTGTTCCAATCTGAGCTTTCTCCAGGATGGTCTGTAGATGCACATTTCAGCCCATTCACACCAGCTCCTACCTGATGTACATGGGAAATGAGCTGCACGCAGACACAGAAGAATGTTTCTTACTTGCCAAAAAACAAAAACAAATGATTGTCCAGTTCAATAATATTAAAAAAAAAAAAAAAAACAAAAAAAACAACAAAAAACAAAACAAACAAACAAAAAAAAAAAAGCAAAAGCAGCAGCAAAAAAAAAAAAAAAAAACAACAGAACTCCTCTTCTGCATATGAAGTCCACCTAAACTGCTCTGAAGTCCAATTTCTATCGTGGAGATGCCCTTACACCAAAGGAAAACATATTTTTTGTCAAGCAGAGAATGCCCTGACCCAGACTCTGTCCATAATTACTCACGGTTTCTCACACCCTGAAGTTATAAGCTCCCTAAATTCACAGAGGGATGTAAAGAGTCTAAACAAAGGAAATTTCCTCTTTTGAATAGTCATATCTGCACTAATCCCACTGTATGTGGGCTACAAGTACATCTTCCAGTAGGCTCTACAGCATCCGGACCCACTCATTTCTTATTCGCCTCCCACACGGGGCAGCTTGGGTGCAATTGTCCAGGCTTCCTCATCTACTCAAGGGACAGAAATGAGCTGTCTCGACTGAGATGTTTTGGCTCACCCTGCCTGTCCACCAGCTCCTGCTCCAGAAAGTCTCCCATCAGCCTGGGGACACATTTCCCAGTCCCATGCCATGGCCTCATCTACCCTTGTGTATCTTGCAGGCAGTGGTCACCACTTTGTGGGCAACTGAATCAATACTTGAATGAAGATGTCTGGCAAAAGTTGAACCATTTTAAGAAACAGGTTGAGAAGTGGAGCCCTGGATAGAAAACAGTTTACGGATTTCTCCTGGCTACATCCCGTTGAGTATTTGGTTGGATTTTCTTCATCATGCTGCCTTATCTGCAGATCTTCAGGACCATGCTGAGGATCCCCTCTGAGCAGGGACAGCACAAAGCCTTCTCCATGTGCCTCCCTCACCTGGCCGTGATCTCCCTGTTCATCCACACTGCCATGTTTGACTACCTGAAGGCCTCCTCTATGTTTTCCCCATCTCTGTATCTGATAGTTTCATTTCTGTAATTAGTGAATGCTTTCAGCATTGAACCCCCTCTTCTATAGCATTAGGAACCAGGAACTCAAGGATGCCCTGACGAAACCGATCGGAGGTTTTTCAGCAGCCATAGACTCTCAGAATTTCTCTGCAGATGACCCCTACTATATGTCATGACAGCCCAAGAATACCTTTGCTTCTCTATACATTTTGGTCCTCGTTTTTCCAGTTGTGATGATGTGTTCTTCAAAGAAATAGCATTATTCTTTCCCTCCTACTTCAGTATCCAACCATCTTGTGCAACCCAGAGACTTGGTCTCAATAAGGAGCTCTATGTGTATTAAAGCAGAATACATGAACTCACAACTTTTTGCCTTAGATCCATCCTGATCGGGGCAGAAATGAATGGGGAATGAAAACACCTTTCTGGCTACACCATCTCAGGTCAAGCCTCTCTGACAGCGTGGCAGCAGAAGCTGCCTGAGAACCTCCAGGGCCAGGGCTCTTGTGCAGGTCACGGGAGAGGGGATGGCATGGAGGGGCTGCAGAGCCCTCAGCATCTGCTGGAGAGGAGAGCATGGGATGCCGGGTGCCACTGGAATCCTTCTACTTGTGCCACTGAAGCCTCCCATCTCTGGGGCTAACCCCTCTCTGCCCCCAAGGAGCTGCTCTGCCTTTCAGAGGGGCTGAGGCTGTGGTGGGAGTACCAGGAACCTGCCTTGGGACTAACCCAGACTGGGCTTTTCTGGGGAATGAGGTGGAGGAGGTCAGGGGAGGAGGAAATCTTGGAGAAGTTGGGCTTGAGTGGAAAGTAGCAGGAAGAGAAAAACAACAGAGTATAAGTTGTACTGCATGACCACACAGGGTGAGGACACACCAGGGGATTTGTGGTGCAGAGCCAGGGCTTGTGGAAGGGTTGAAGGCATGCAGGTGCAGGAGAGAAGAGGCTGGTCTGTGCCCTTTTTTAGAATGAACAGACCAGGAAGGTGACCCAGGGCCTTCATCTCCCCCCAGCCTCTCTCACTGGCCATTTCCAGCACTGGCTGCTCACCCAAGCTTATGGGTGAGTCTTTCTGTGAGACCATCTCCATCCTCCTGCTGGTCTCAGTGCCTGTATGGGGGGACTGGCCAGCCCTGCCTGGCCTCTCTCCTGGCCCAGACCCCAACAGACCCTGGAGCAGGGCTGTCTGTAAAGACCAGCATGGGACACAGCTGGGTCTGGGCAGGGGTCAGATGCTGGGGGAGCCTCCAAACCACCATAGCCTTGGGAGAAGGGGCAATGAAAACTGTCTTAGGGTTTGAGACACAGAACCTTTCAACTATCACAAACCAAATGAAGGAGGTGATTGGGAAAATCCAGCAGATATTGCTCAAGGGCAAATCATGCCAATATAACATCATCATCTTCTTCAACAAAATAACATCTTCTAGTGACATGGGGAGATCAGTGGATGTTGTTGTCCTGGACTTCAGCAAAGCATTCAACACTGTTTCCTACATCCTTCTCCTGGACAAAGTGTCAAGACAGAGATTGAAGCGTTGGTGTGAGAGATGGGTAGGAAATTGGCTCAGAGGCTGCACTCAGAGGGTGGTGATCAATGCTTTTACTTAGGCTGGAAGCCTGTAGCACATTGGATCCCCCAGGAATTGGTACTGGGTCCCATGCTGTTCAACATCTTCATAAATGATCTGGATGTTGGGATTGAAAACACCCTCAGCAAGTTTGCTGATGACGTTAAGCTGGGTGGTGAGGTGGACATGCCAGAAGGGAGAGTCATCTTACAGAGAGACCTGCACAGGCTGGACGAATGGGCCAGCAAGAACAATATGAACCACAAGACAAAGACAAGTCAAAAGTCCTGCACCTGAGTCAGAGCAACCAAAGAGCCCAGTAGAGGCCAGGAGGTGTGTGGCTTGGGGAGCAGCCCTTGCTGAGAGGAACCTGGGGGTTCCTGGTGGACAGCAAGCTGAAGAGGCTCCGGCAGTGCCCCGCTGCAGCAACAACAGCAAATAGGCTCCTGGGCTGCATCCACAGGGGCGTTACTGAGCAGACACAGGGACATGATCATCCCACTCCTGCTCAGGCTTTGTCAGGCTACAGCTGGAGTGCTGTGTCCAGTTCTGGTCCTCACAATGAAAGAAATCCGCAGGCAGACTGGAGACAGTCCAAAGAGCTAAGGAGCAGTCATTCACTGGAAGGAACTCCCCAAGGGATGTGGTGGAGTCCCCACCACTGCAGGTTTTCAAGAAACAATTGGACAGGGTGCTAGGATAGTCTCATGTAGGCTCCCTTTCCCACAAAACTTTGGACCAGAATGATCTTTTGAGGTCACTTCCAACCTGGTCTGGTCTATTATACTGTGATTCGATGAATATCTCTTTGGTCAGTTGGGGTCAGCTGTCCTGGCTGTGTCCCATCTAACCCCCAAATTCTTGCCCATCCCCAGCTACTTGTTGGGAGGAAGAAGTGTAAGAAATAAAGAAGACCCTGATGCTGCACAACCGTTGTTCCACAATAACTAAAACACTGCTGTGTTCTCAACACTGGTTTAATCTCAAATGCAAAACAAGCCACCATAACGGCTGCAAAAATGAAAGTTAACCCCATCCCAGCCAGACGAAACACACTTGCACTGGGGGCCCCAAAATTGATACGACAGTGTATAGGTGTTCAAACGAGTGATGAGTGTTGGTAAATCACTCCCCTCACTCTTCTGGCAGGGCTCCTCTTTAGACACTCCAGGACACTGCTGGCTGCCTTTGAAACCAGGTCATGCTGGATTGTGCTGATCGCTGCTGGATAATGTTTTGCTTCGTGACCCCCAGCACGACCAAGTACTTGTCCACAGAGCTGCTCCCCAGCCAGGCAGTCGTCATCTCCTGTCACTGCAGGGTGTCAGTCTCTCCCAGGGGCTAAGACCTGGACATTTTCCTTCTTCTGTCCTGTGAAGTTCCTGACAGGACAGTCCTCTCATCTGCCAGGTTTCATTGGAATGGCATCCCTAGGGCACAGGAATGGTCTTCTCAATTTTGGTGTCATTGACAAACACTGTCAGAATTGCCTCCTCTGGGTCATGGATAGAGTTGTTAAATTGCCCAGATCCCAGGAGAGCTCCCTGTGCTGCCCCACAATGCCCCAGTATCTCCCCCTGTCCTCCAGGTAGGGTATGACCCCTTCACCACAGCTCTCTGAGCCTGAGCCTCCAACTGGTGTTTCACCTCCCTGTCTGTCGACCCACCCAGACTGTAATGGCCTAACGTGGGTACGAGAATATTGAGGGAGATCATGGCCAAGTGTCTTGCTGCATTGGAGGTACCTGACATCCACTGTTCTTATGTCACGCACAAAAACAGTTACTTCATCCTGCAGGCAATCAGGTTAGGCAGGGCATGATTTACCCTTGGACAGTCCCTGCTGACTGCATTTGGACATTTTCTTCTCTTTTAGGTGCCCAGGAACGTCACCCAAGAGGACTCTAACTGACTGGACACACTCCTCACCAAAGAGAGCTTGTACAGCCTGTGGTTCCCTGGGTGGCCCTTGTGGTCTCTTTCCAAGATGTCTGAAACATTGGCTCGTCCTCTCCCACAAGAAGCCTCTACCAATCCCATGGACCTCTTAAAAGTCATATGCCAAAGAAATATCCATATTCCAGTCTAACTTCATTGCCACTATCCTGCCTGGTTTACCACGTACTGAATTTCTCTAATCTTTCATGAATTTGCACCTGGCCAGGATACAATGAACATTTCTCACGTCACCTTTTCAGATGCAGACCCTGAGAGGCAATGGACACTTTCCAGTATTCTCCAGAATTCTTCCTCTCATTATTCTTTGTTACCTTCAGATAACTCTCACCTATGCTGCTCTTTTGAAATTCAGGGAGTAAAAACTGTCAACAGCCTCATTGTCTCCTTAGTCAACAATTTAATTGTGTTTATACCTATCTTTGTGTATTTACCTACCTAAGGTATTTCTCCTGACAGTAGCCCTCCCAGAAGGCAACCTCATTAATGATATCTTGTATTTAACATATGCATCTGGATCAGTCTTTATTGCTGATGAAAGTTTATCATAGTTTAGATTCCTTTGTTTCCAAGGAACAGAAACCCTTCTGTGCCTGTGGGAAACCAGTTCTCTAAGGACAGCAGTGGGAGCTGGTGCAAAGGACCTGTAAGATCCAGCTGCAGAGATCAGTGGAGAAGGCTGATGTAAGGAGAAGTGATGCAAGTCCCAGGGAACCAATGTGAAAAATGTTGAGACTGGGAAATGAGGAGGAAGGTTGTCCATTCTATGTTGGACCCCAAGGGACTGTCCAGACCTCCCAAGGAGACACTGTGCATCAATATCAGACACAGAATATTGTTGTCACATCTTCTCTAAACTGAAATTGTATATAATATGCTCTTTATAACGAAGAATCATTTTTATTAGATATCTTTGGAAATGTTCCTCCTTAACTACATGTCAAAATTATTCAACTAACTGTACAAGTCATTGAAGACTTCAAGAAAATAACAGGAAAATGCATGGCATGTTAGTACATTCTGTATTTTAATGAGCCCCATGGTGTGTTTGGCCCTGAGTCCATGAGCCTCAGATACTGAGAGGAGACTGAACAAAATACTCAAGAAATCAAAGTCAGAAGAAAACCCAAAGTATCCTTGAAGCATTGATTGGCCCCACTGAGGGCCATTACTGACAAAGCCTCCCCATGGACTCGTTAGAGCAGATAATTGGAGGCTGTGGTTGCAGGTAGGCAAAGGCACTGTGCAGGTGGCTGTAAGGCTGCAAAACACCTTGGTTTGTTTTATGAAGCAGAAGGACTAAGCCCTGACCCCCCAGGCCCTGCGAAGGCAGGTCCTGTCCCTCACAGTGTGGGTCAGGGCTCTTCCTGGGGGCAGTGGGGTGTGAGGGTGAGCAATGCCACAGTGTAGGGAAACTGCACAACACCTCCCAGCTTCCCCAAGAAGGGACAAGGAGGAAACAATGTTCAGAGTTAGAAAATAAGGTTTATCCTGGCAGGCTTCAGTGAGAGAGGCAATCTGCCATAGCCAAAGAGGACAAGAGCTTGGTTTTTTTGTGGCCTTTCAGCTCTTTATGAGCCCTTGGCCACTTCTACTGCAGGTTTTCTTCTGCTGTCCCCTTCATGTAATGTTTTTCCCTTCAGGCTCCTTGGCATCCATCTTGCTTTCCCACCTAGATGTCACCCCAGCATTTCTGTACTTTCATTGATGTATCTCCACCATCGCTGGCTGTTCCCCTGACAAATAATGCCACGGACTGATCGCAACCTTCACTGACTTGCATGTCTTACACAATAATGCCACCCTTTCAGTGAGATTTCCTTTTCTCACATCCAGTCTGAAATTTCCAAGATGCATTTTGTTTTTCTTCTCTTCCCTCTATCAAGAAAAGCTCCATCATCACTGAAAGTGCCCTTCAAGCACTTTCACAGGCTACTGCTACAGTGCCCTGAGCCTCCACTTCACCAGACTGAGGAAGCCCAGGTCCCTCAGCTACCCCACAGACCCCTAACTCCTTCCTCAGAGATCTCGTTTGAAGCTTCTCCATTTCCCATCCATTCCTCCAGAACAGAGAGCCCCACCCCAGACACACTAGTCCAGATGTGGCCACACCAGTACTGCTGTCAAGGGGGATGATAATCCCCTTCTCTAGGGTGACCATGCTCCTCCTAACTCTGCCCTGTTTGCACTTGGCCTTATTCATGCTGATCATGCCCCGCTGGCTCACATGGCATCCCTTATAATGTCCCTGGCTCTTCTCACGACAGTCAGTCCTGGGCTGGTCAGGTCCTAGCCTGCCCTCCTGTATGGGGTTATTCTCTCCCCAGTAAGTGACTGGCTGCTTCTACTTGTAGAACTTCACTGAAGTTTCTACTGCCAAATCCCAGAGTTTCTCAAGGTGCCTCCACAAGTGAATGTTCATTGGGCAAGATTTTAATGCCAGGCATAAGGGACCTGGCAGCCAGCACCCGAGGGGACACCATGTGCTGCTGTGCTGCAGAGGCCCCTGCTCAGTACACCCCAGCAGTGCTGGAGGCAGGCGATGCCCTCCACCACCCCAGCAGGTACTCTGCCTGCCTGCCAGCTCCTGATCCAGAAGGGACCCCATATGTCCTGGGACACACGGGTGCTCCAGCTACACCAGGGCAGTGGCCACCTTCTGTGTGGATGGCAGAATCATGTCCTGAATATATATTTTGGAAAAAACTTCTAATTCAGCATAAAAGAACTCGATATAATAGATGAGAAAGTCTTCATTTCCAAGCACTGCGAGGTTTTTAAGGAAGTTTCATTTCTAGTTTACCTAGTCTTTTATTAACAGCACCAGGTGTATGTCCTATCAAACTGATTATGCTCTCTTGCTCTGTAGAAATAGTTTTATGCAGCCACTTATCACAATAAATTTTCTTACCAATAATTGAAATGGAGAAACATTGCTCAGAAGAGCTACCGTGTTTATACAGGCACATTATTTATTCTACTTGTGCCTCTCTGTCTTTTCTCCTTCCTCTGCCTATTTAACTTCAATGAGCTTTTCAATGGAAAGATCCCATGTGTCATAGAAGTCCTGCCTGGAAGACACCTGAACACTATCTTGTCTGATTCTCCCTCTCAAGGCAGGGTGAACTAGATGAGGTAGCTGAAAGGCTCCCCCAGCTTGCCATCATCCACAAAGGACATGAAGGTGAGCTCCATCCTGTCAGTACAAGGAGATTAATAAAGACGTTCAACAGTGTTGGCCCAAGTGCTGGTCACTGAGGGAGGTCGCTAGTGACTGGTTCTCAGGAAGACTCTGTACCACCTGATGACATCTGGGCTTGATCGTCCAGCTAAACTCCCACCCATCTCATCATCGACGTTCTTCAGCCCAGATAGCACCAATCTGGCTGCAAGGAGACCATGGGAGACCATGTATAAGGCCCTGTTAAATTCCAGGCACACAACATTTGCCTACATTCCCCTTCCTATACACCTTCAATAATCTTTTTCTTTTCTTTCAATGGCCTGTAGGAGGACTTGTCCCACCACCTTCCCCCTTCCCAGGGGCTGAGGTGAAGGTGGCCATCGTAATTCTCACAAACTTCTTTCTTGTACTTCTTGAAGAGAAGTGTGATGTTTGTAATTTCTGAGGACCAGGGATACTTCCCCGATTGCTCTGGGTTTTTCAGAGATGTTTGAGAAAGGTCCATGATAACACTGTCCAGCTCCACCAGCACCTCTTTGTCCCTTCCCACACCAAAAACCTTCTAAATATCACACATTTCCACAGAAATGCCCAGGACAGAGCACATGCTTGTCCTTCTCCTCTGGTCCTGTTCATCAGAGAACCAGAAAGGATTTCTGCCTGCAGGCCCACAACTCTGAGGGGGTGTCTCTGCAGCTCACAGCTTGCCTGAGAATTTTTCTCAGTGTTGTTTGTATCCCCCAGAATATCTCTGGTTCACAGTCTGTAAATGAGGGTATTGATCAGGGGCATGAGGATAGTGTAGAAAAAAAATTTTGTCAAACTATCTAAGGAGGCCACAGCACTGTATCTGGGACAAGAATGACATGATGACTGCAGATGACATCAATACCCCTAGCCAAGATACAGCTGCCTTCTCAGCACAGACCTGCCAGTTTGGGAATCTTGCAGAGAGAAGTGGGTGGCACACAGCCTGGTACTGTACCTTAGGATGTGGACCACCAGCGGGAAATACTCAGCACCTGCAAAAGGTGCCAAAACCAGCACTGACACTGCTGTGAGCAGAGGTGGTACCTACGAGGAAGAACTTTTGCTTCTTTGTTAGTTGATTCAATCAATTGTAAAGGAAGTTGAGAGAGGTGAAAGATTAAGGCATGTGTGCCTCTGAGTGCATTCACACTCCCTAGATGTGCTCTGTGCCTTCTGAAAGGTGAGAAATGCCTTCTTCTGAAGGGCAGTGTCACTCATGATTGCAGAACCCCTTCTGACTGCTGCAGGTGAGATGCTCCACAGGGCAGCTCCTTTCATTCTGTGCATTTGAAGGCAGGGGCCAGACAGCCAAGGAAGGGTGATGAAGCAGATAGAGGCTTTTGCAATGAAGCCTGTCCAAGGAGGCCGAGATGATTCTCACTGGAAGGTGGGGTTGTTCCTGCAGTCACAGCACAGAAGTGTCAGGGCTCTGTCAGGTGCCCACAGCTGAGCTGGCCTCGGGCACTCCTCTTACACACAGGGCTGTTCAGAGACACGAGTCCTTCCCTTGCACACGCAGAGGCAGTGCACTGCAGGAGCCATAGTGTCTCTCTGAACTCCTGCTGCCACCCCCAGAGGCTGGGAGGCACCTCAGCCCTGCGGTGCTCGCCCTGCTCTGCACCCGTGGGAGATGCCCCGAGGCACTGAGGAATGGACACAGGGACCGTGGTTCAGGGAAGCACCTCCCAGTGCTGCATTCAGGGGGTTTCCATGGGGATGTCAGTCTCTACGTGAAGTGACGCCAAGAGATGGTCTGTGCCACAGACCTTCATGGCACCCCAGGAATAGCTGGTGGATTTTGTGCTCACTCAGGTTCATCTCACATGCTCACACATGATGTGCAGGTTTATGGCTTTGTCTGTACAATGCAAACATGGACTTCTGACCTAGTACCTTTGTTGTCCTTCTGTGGAAGTATGAAAAACCTATCTGATCTGAGGTAAGAGGTCCATGCTGGAAATGGTGGTTGTTATTGTCTGGTCTGTGGCAATTGCCCTGGGGCTGCTTCCCTGGGGTGTCCAGCACACACGGGCACAGCCCAGCCCATGCTTTCCTGGTCCTTCAGGTCTCTCACAGGAGCCTGGCTGTACAAGGACACTGCTCTGTTGCCCCCAGCCTACACATGCACACAGCTTCTACACTTCACTGGTGGTTTCTCTCCCAGACAATTTCCTGGGCATGGTCTTGAGAGCAACTCTTCGAAGAAGACCTGAGCCTTCCTGCACTGCCCTGAGGAGATCCCCTTAGTCTGATGGAAACGCTGTCATGAAGGCCAGCTCTGTCACGGAAGTACCCACTGCCTGTCCCTGCCTGCGGTCACAGGACTGCCACATCGTGGGACTGTGACCAAGGCACAAAACCACTCAGATCATAGACCACTACAAGGGCTCAGGAGCATAAAGTGGAAGTTGAAAATGAGCAGCACTGGAAAGACCAAGTGGTTGTGTTTTTTGGAAGCACTACTATGCCATGGTGCTTTTCCCATCCACCTCTGTACACAGGCACTAACCCAGCAGGTCAGGAAGATGGTCTTGGAAGGAAGGATCTCAGAGAAACATGTTGCTGCAACATCCTTTATCTTGTTTAAACAGAAAGAAAGCATAGGTCCTAATTTACACAGTCTCTGGGTCACACAAAAGCTTGATAGATGCATTAGTAGAAAAGGGTCACATATTGACACTTCTTTGTAGAGAACACCATGTAAATTAAAGAAAGCAAAAAAGCCCACCCAACCCCAACAAAAAAACAACAAAAGCTACAGATTATGCACTGGGATGTAATGATTTAAAGTATGAGTGATTTACAGAAGACAGGGTACTTTATTTTTTCACAAAATCATTCTGTTATCATTTCCTCAGGGCATCCTTGATCTCCTGGTTCCTCATGCTGTAGATGAGGGGGTTCACTGCTGGAGGAACCACTGAGTAGAGAAATGACATCACCAGGTCCAGGGATGGGGAAGGAGATGGAGGGGGGCTTCATGTAGGCAAAGATGGCAGTGCTGATAAACAGGGAGACCACAGACCAGGTGAGGGAGGCACGTGGAAAAGGCTTTGTGCCGTCCCTGCTCAGAGGGGATCCTCAGCACGGCCCTGAAGATCTGCACATAGGAAAAAAGAATGAAAACAAAACACCCAAATGCTAAACAGACACTAACCACAAGGATCACAACTTCCCTGAGGTAGGAAGCCTGAGCAGGAGAGCTTGAGGATCTGGGGGATTTCACAGAAGAACTGGTGCCACAGCATTGCCTCCACAGAGGGGTAGGGAAAATGTGTTGGCAGTGTGCAGGAGAGAATAGAGCAACCCAGTGCCCCAGGCAGCTGCTGCCATGTGGACACAAGCTCTGCTGCCCAGGAGGGTCCCGTAGTGCAGGGGTTGGCAGATGGCAACGTAGCGGTCATAGGCCATGATGGTGAGAAGATAAAACTCTGCTGTTATCAAGAAGACAAAGAAAAAGAGCTGTGCAGCACATCCCAAGTAGGAGATGTCCCTGGTGTCCCAGAGGTTATTGACCATGGCTTTGGGGAGAGTGGTGGAGATGGAGCCCAGATCGAGGAGGGAGAGGTTGAGGAGGAAGAAGTACATGGGGGTGTGGAGGTGGTGGTCGCAGGCGATGGCGGTGATGATGAGGCCGTTGCCCAGGAGGGCAGCCAGGTAGATGCCCAGGAAGAGCCAGAAGTGCAGGAGCTGCAGCTCCCGTGTGTCTGCAAATGCCAGGAGGAGGAACTCAGTGATGGAGCTGCCGTTGGACATTTGTTCACTGCAGTCAGGGAGGTTGAACTAGAAGACATTGACAAGTTAAGGACAGACTTCTTTTATTCAATCTTATGCTGTTTGCCAAAAAGTCTCCTCAAAATTATTTCTTTTTCTTTGGGGGAAATGTATTCAATTCCTTTTTATGAGCTCAGATTTGTGATGTTTCAGAGGAGAAATTCTTTGAAGGGGTAGAAATCCTCATCTTTCACATTTCTCTCAGCCTGAAAACAGGGGAGACCTGAGGGAAAATGTGTCTCCCTGTGCCTTAGTACAGAGTCAAGAGAATGCTGGAGCAAGTCCTGGCTCTCTGCTCCCAGGAGCTGTTTTGTGCCAGGAGCCATTTCTGTGTCCCCATGTCACCAGCCCTGTACAGTGCTGCCAGCCCCCATCCCACCCGCCGTGTGCTCAGATCTGCCCTGAGGACCCCTCCTGGCAGCAGGACACTGCCCAGGGATAGCCATGTGTTGTCAGGTTGTAAGAGGACACCACAGCAGTGACTGGTGCTTTCAGTAGGCAAAGCAACAGGTGAAAGGACTTAAGCAGTTTCCTCACAGAACTTCACAGCTCTCACTCTAATGCTGTAAGAGTCTCGGCTCAAACATAATAGCTCCACTACTATTCACACCCTCCCAAATACATCAGGAAACTGTAGGCACAGATCCTAGAAAGCCCCTTTCCTTCCACAGTAGACCCTGCCTTGATGTGCTTCTTGAAAAGCTGCCTCTGGCATTGTGGTGGGGCTAATCTGCACTCCCTGATCCACGCATCAGCAGCACTCTCTGGAGAGCAGAAGGAGCCTGCCCTGGCGGGGGTCTCTCCTTCCCCCCACAGCTTCTCCCCACAGCGCCGTGGGGAGCTCCCCGGGCAGGCTGAGTGCTGACCCTGGCAGGCGGCAGAGTCCCTGCCCCAGCACACAGCCCCCTGGGGTGCAGGGACCCTGCTGGGAAGGACAGCCCTGGGCACCCCTGCCTGCACACCCGGCTGCACACCCCTGCAGCCGGCCCCGCCAGAAGGCAGCCCTCATGCCCTGGCCCTCGCAGGGGGCACCAGGGAAGCCCTGCTCAGGAGCACCTCCTCCTCCTCCTCCTCCTCCTCCTCTAGGCAGGAGGCAGATTCCAGGCGGCTCTGCCGCCTTCCCCAGATCCCTCCCCGAGCTGCAGCTGCATTGCCCTGCACCCCCAGACTTACTGTGGCCAGGGCCCTGACGCTTTCTCCTCCTCGGAGCTCTCAGCAGCCTCCCAGCCCAGGCTGCCTTGAAGCTGTGTGTGCCTCGCTGCTCTGCCCTGGGTGCCTGCAGGCAGTGCCCCCAGCCCTGCTGCGCTTTGCAGAGGAGCTGCTCCTGGGCAGAGCTGTCTCTCTGCAGCGCTGCCCACTTGCCAGGAGCTCCCTCCGGCCCAGGAGCCCGGCCCAGCTCAGCACCACAGCAACAGCCCAAGGCAGTTTAATGACCCCTCAGGAGGGTTTGGTGCCAACTCCATGAACCTCAGGCACAGAGAAGAACCTGAAGAAACCTCCAAAAAAGTTGGAGTAAAACTCCAAAATTTCTTGTAGCTTTAATGGGTCCCACTGAGGGTCACTGTTGACGAAGCCTCCCCAGGGTCCGGTTAGAGCAGAAATCTGGTGGAAGTGATGAGAAATCAGTAAAAGCAAGGGAAAGGTGTCTCTGATGCTGAGTAAACCTGAATGTGTTGCATTAAGGCAAAGGACCAGTACCCATGCCAATTAAACAAATAGCCATGTCGTGATCCCCAGCCCCTGGGAAGGGAGATCCTGTCCCTCCCACATTCCTCAGGGCTCTTCCTGGGGTAGGGGCTATTGAGATGTGCACCTCCCAGGCTCCTGAGGATGCACAAGGAGGCCATGAGGCCCCTGTGCTGCAAGGGACTGTGCCTCCTCACAGGCATCAGTGGCAGAGACAACAGCCAAAGCCAAAGTCATGAAGGGGTTGACAATGTTATTTTTTTTCAGCTTTTCCACAGCCCTCTGTCATCTCCACCACAGGCTGTCCTATGGGGTTGCATCCCCTGTGCCTCTTTCCCTTCAGGCTGTCCTCATCCCCCCAGTGTTGGAGAATGGCTCAGAGACAAGGGTCATGAGCCCACCGAGCAGTTGTACGATCAGAGCCTGTTCTAGGGGCTGATGCTGCCTCGCTGATGCTGGGCCTCACTAGGGTTTGCCTGCAGCTGCTCGCAGCTGCTGATACATGAGGAATGTCAAAGCCGCTTCGGCCTTGGGTACCGTGGTGTGTCGAAAACAAGTTAAGAGGAATTAAAAATAGTGGCATGAGAAACTTAGTGTTATGAGAAGCTTGTGCTGTTAGCTAACTGCAGGTAGGTGGACCATGCGAATACGACCTTTAGAGCTTAAGCCAATCAGCTAGTGACTAGTAGGCATAATAATTATCGTTGTCTGTATAAATATATGTACCCTGGACCAATAAACACTTGATATGATGCTCTATCACCCACATTGAACCCGTCTCGGCGTGTCGTTCCTCCGTTGCCCGCACCCCAGCTGTCTCACCTCGCTCCCACCTGAGCCTCTTCCTTCCTTTCCTGATCTCTCACCATCCTCCCTGGCTCTTCCTTGAAACACAAAGCTTGGGCTGATCCAGAATCTTTCTGGGTGATGGATTTCACTGCAGCATTGCTCCTTGTGTCAAGTCTGGCCTTCCCCAGCTGCACTTTGTGGCATTATTTCTTTCTCATGCTGTTTTCCACAAAGAAGAAAAACTCCACAATCTCTGAAACCTCTCTTCAATCACTGTCAGCCTACTCCTAGACTGTTCCAAGTCTCAGCTCCACTGAGCCCAGTGTGTTCAACTTCTCTATACCTGTCATGTGCTTGAGGCCTCCAAACTCCATCCTGGGAGATGATTGGACTCTCTTAAAGGTGTTTGGAGATGAAAACATAGTGGTCATAGGCCAAGAAATTCCAAGTGAGACTTTTTACTATGACTTGTAGTGGCATGACTAGGGGAAATGTTTTTAGATTTATATTTGATATAAAGAAGAAATGTTGTATTATGAGAGTGTTGAGGCCGTGGAACAGGTTTCCTGGAGAAGTTCCTGGGAAGGGGCATCCACTACTTCTCTGGGCAACATGTTCCAGTGTCTCACCACACTCACAGTAAAGAACTTCTTCCTTATATCTAATCTAAATTTGGCCTCTGTCAGTTTAAAACAGTTACCCTCTTACCTATACCTACAGTCCCTGATAAAGAACCCCTCCACATTGTTCCTGTAGGCCCTTTTGTACTGAAAGGCTTCTAGAAGGTCTCCTTGGAACCAGTCTCTCCTCTGGTCTGAAGAACCCCAACCCTCTAAGTCTGTCCTCACAAGGAAGGTGCTTCAGACCCCTGATGATCTTCGTGGCCTCCTCTGGATCTGCTTGAGCAGGTCCATGTCCTTCTCCTATGGGGGTCCAAGAGATGGACACAGCACTGCAGGTGGGGTCTCCCAAGAGCAGAGCAGAGGGGGAGAATCCCCTCCCACAATATGCTGGCCTCACTTCTCCTGATGCAGCCCAGGACCCAGCTGGATTTCTGGGCTGCAAGTGCACATTGCTGGCTCACAGGCAGTTTTCCACCCACCATAACCCCCAAGTCCTTCTCCACAGGGCTGCTCTCCATCCACTGCTCACCCAGCCTGGATCGGTCCTTGGGATTGCTCTGACCCATTGGGTAGGACCTTACACTTGGCTTTGTTGAACTTCAGGAGCTTTGCACAGGCCCACCTTCCCAGCCTGTCCAGATCCTTCTGGATGGCATCCTTTCCCTCCAGCGTGTCAATGCACCACACAGCTCGGTGTCATCGGTGAACTTGCTGAGGGTGCACTCCATCCCACTGTCCATGTCACTGACAAAGATATGAAGGAGCACCGTGTTCTACAATGAGCCCTGAAGAATGCCACTCATCACTGTTCTCCACTTGGACATCGAGACACTGACCGCAACTCTTAAGAGTGATAACATCCAGCCAATTCCTCACCCACCAAGTGGTCCATCCATGAAATCCCTGTCTGTCCAAATTAGAGACAAGAATGCTATGCTGGACAACGTCAAATGCTTTGCACAGGTCCAAGTAGATGACGTCACCTGCTCTTCCAACTGTTCTTTGGGACCCAGCAACTGGCAAGAAAAGTGTGTGTGCATGTCACACTGGTGTGTATGTCAGTGGGTGTAACCATAAATGAACATCAAACCAGAGCAACCAGCAAGTAGAAGAGGCCTGGGGGCCTGATATTTTTGAGAGCCTAAGTCAGGACTGGAGAATAGAGAGCCCAGAGTGTCTGTAAGTAGCTACTGGAGGAGTAAGGTGGCCCAAACCACCTCCTGGAGTAACTGTGGGGTCTTGGGCATCTGGCACCGATAAGGCCATAGGTCTTGACCTGGAAGGCAAATTGTTCTTTCTGGAAGAGAGCCTCAGGAATGCATGGAGCCCTGTCTGGAGATGGACGAAGAGTCAGCTGAGAGCTGAGGAGTCACCATAGGAGGGAAAACAACACCGGCGCAACTGTGGTGGGTTAATGGATGGCTGTTGTGGACCTCCTGATCAGGAAGAAGAAGTAGATGAGGCCTTCTTCTGACAGCTGGAAGAAGCCTGATATTTGCATGCCCTGGTCCTCATGGAGGACTTACACTATGACCACATATGCCGAAGGTGAAACAGACCGAGGTGTAAGGCCCACAAGCTGCTTCTGGAGCTTATTGAGTTATCCTGAGAAGGGTGACTGAGGAGGCAGAGAGGTGAAGTGCACTGTTAGGCTTCATAACTAGAAACAAGGAAGAGGTGGTCAGGGATGTAACAGTCAGGGGTGAGAAGGTAGAGCTGAGGATTCTGAAAGAAGGGAACAAGGCCAAGAGCAGGACTTGATGAAAGCAGGGTTTGTCCTGCTAAGGGACTTGATTGGAAGAATACCCTAGTATATGGCCCTACGGAGAAGAAGGGTGCAAGGAGCAACCCTTGAAGTTGAAGGGTTTCTTCCATTTCCATAACAGTCCACCTCAACATGCAGGAAGTTATGGAAAGGTGGAACTACTCTGGCACGGATGAGAAATGAGTTCCCAACTAAAATAAATCATGAAGAGGTAGCAAAGGGAAGGTGGAATCTGGCTGCCTTGCAGCCTCAATGGTTGTGTAACTGTGCAGGAGAGAGGCATTTTTTTGTGTGTGTGTGTGTGTGTGTGTGTGTGAAGAGAGATGAGGGGATCCTGGGGCCAGGTTCTGGATGGAGAGAAGTTGTAAGACCAGCTCTTGGAGATATCCATTATCTTTGCCTATATAGATATAGATCTTGCTGTAACAGAGTATAGCATACCAACAGCCCACCTTTTTTTCCATTTCTTCAGTGACCATGGTTTTGACTGGCCTAGACAGCTTACACCACAGGTCTTCCGTTGACAATAATGCATTTGTGTGGCAAAGAGTTTGCATCAGTGCAGGGACAGGGCTGGCTCTGACAGGGGCCATGAAGCAGCTGCCAGGAGGTGACAGCAAGGACAATTTTCAAAGGCCAAATTTATATGTCTTAACTTTTCTCTCCTTAGGAAGGAAGAGCTTGCCAGGAGCCAGTGGTTGCAAGGAAATGCAAGAGCAAAAGGAAGAGCTTCAGAGCCTCATTAGAGACCAAGGCTGAAGAAGGAACATGCAGGGCTACTGCTGAATGGGAAGGCTGATTTAATAACAACAGAGGCAGGTGGGGCTTGGGCACTCAAAGCCCTCTTTGCCTGAGTCTTTTCTGAAAAGTTCTCCAGGCCTGTGTGCTGAGGGAAAGGGCTCAACAAGCAGGAGAGCACGCATTGGCAGGAATCTCCTGATCTCCTGATCAAGTCTAAATATGAAGGGAAGTCAAGACCCTGTATGTCAGACACTCTCTGGGCAGTGTTTGTCCCTACCTCCAGCCCCACATGTCTCTCACCAGCCCCCTGCAACTTACAGCACCTTTGTTCCAATCTGAGATTTCTCCAGGACAGTCTGTAGCTGCACGTTTCAGAGCATTCACACCAACTCCTACCTGCCATACTTGGGAAATGAGCTGCACACAGACACAGAAGAATGTTTCTTACTTGACAAAAAAAAAAAAAAAAAAAAAAAAAAGAAACTCAGAACTCCTCTTCTGCATATGAAGTCCACCTAAACTGCTCTGAAGTCCAATGTCTATAGTGGAGATGCCCTTACACCAAAGGAAAACATATTTTTTGTCAAGCCGGGATCCTGAGATCCCTCAGAGTACCCCCTACCCCAGACTCTGTCTGTAATCACTCACGGTCACTCACACCCTGAAGTTATAAGCTCCCTAAATTCACAGAGGGATGCAAAGAGTCAAAAGAAAGGAAATGCCCTCTTTTGAATAGCCATATCTGCACTCATCCCACTGTATGTGGGCTACAAGTACGTCTTCCAGTAGGCTCTGCAGCATCTGGACCCACTCATTTCTCATTTGCCTCCAACACGGGGCAGCTTGGGTGCAATTGTCCAGGCTTCCTCATCTACTCAAGGGAGGGAAATGAGCTGTCTCGACTGAGATGCTTTGGCTCACCCTGCCTGTCCACCAGCTCCTGCTCCAGAAAGTCTCCCATCAGCCTGGGGACACATTTCCCAGTCCCATGCCATGGCCTCATCTACCCTTGTGTATCTTGCGGGCAGTGGTCACCACTTTGTGGGCAACTGAATCAACCCTTGAATGAAGATGTTTGGCAAAAGTTGAACCATTTGCAGTGTTGACCTTGGTGTAATCCGTATGGAAGAAGATTTCATTGCCAGAACTTTGACACTGTTCTGTACATTCTCATTCATTTTTTCACAGGCCATGGACAAAGACCAGCAAGCTGATAGTGCTTTCTCTCCCCTTATGTAAAGAGAGTTGGATACATCTGATTCCTTTTGACAGGTAACATTCGCATTTTTTCATATAGCCCCTGATTCGATTCCTCTCCACCGTTGGCTGTTTTCCTCTAGGGTCCTGCCTTGAGGCACAATGGCTTAGGAGAACCTCTTGGTGAAATATGAGGCAAAGAGAACATAAAGTATCTCTGGCTCTATCGCCACCAATCTTAGAAAATTTAGTTGCGACCAAGCATTATTCCTGTTTCTTCTTGCTACTGTTCCTGAAGTAGTAAAACCTTATGATGAAGCCCATGAATTCCCATTCAAGTTTCAATTGAGTTTTGATACAGGAGATTGCAGTGCTTGGAGGATGCGGTCCTTGAAAACCAGGTACACTTGGCTTTGCTGCCCATCAGTGCTGCTGACCATGAGATCCCAGCTAAAACTCCCCACAATCAGCCCAGATCTGCTTCACTGAAGATCCAACATCTGCAGTTCCTCTATTCCCCTTCCTCACTGCCCTCAGGAGCTCAGACTCCTGCTATCACTGTCCCAACAGCTAGTCTTCACAGCCCTGACCAGCTCTTCCTTGCTTGCCAGTTATCAGCTCCAGGTTTACATTGCCCTTGTTGTCCCATCTGGCAGCTGTGAAAACAAGCTGTCCCCAAACCGCCTGGACTGTTTGCATGCTGCTGTGTTCCTCTGCCAGAAAATGCTAGGGCCATTAAAGTCCCCAGTGAGGCCCAGGCTTCTCCAGCCAGAGGCTTCCTTGGGGAGCTTTGGAAAGATTATGTCAGTTTCTCCACTGATGTCAAAACCCACAGGCTCCCTCTTGTCCCGGCTGAGGGCATCAGTGCACATTTGGGTTGTAGCACCTCAGGGGTAGCACCAGGCCAAGCTCTGACTTGTCTCAGGGAAACCTGGTACCAAGTGTCCAAGACCCCATGTGTGCAAAGGTTTTTCTTCAGAGCAGAGACAGGCCAGAGTGGATGGCAATGGAAACATAAAGCGTAAGTTGGAAGCCAAGAGATTGAGCAAACCCTCCTGTCTCCAAGGCCAGAGAGAAACTGGGCTGGGAAGCACAGGCCTGGATAGAAAACTGTTTATGCATTTCTCCTGGCTACATCCCGTTCAGTATTTGGTTGGGTTTTCTTCATCGTGCTCTCTTATCTGCAGATCTTCAGGACCGTGCTGAGGATCCCCTCTGAGCAGGGACAGCACAAAGCCTTTTCCATGTGCCTCCCTCACCTGGCCGTGTTCTCCCTGTTCATCCACACCGCCATGTTTGACTACCTGAAGGCCTCCTCTATGTTCTCCCCATCTCTGTCTCTGGTAGTGTCATTTCTGTAATTGGTGATGCTTTCAGCACTGAACTCCATCTTCTATAGCATAAGGAACCAGGAACTCAAGGATGCCCTGAGGAAACCGATCGGAGGTTTTCCAGTAGCCATAGACTCTCAGCATTTCTCTGCAGATGACCCCTACTATATGTCATGACAGCCCAATAATATCTTTGCTTCTTTATACATTTTGTTCCTCATTTTTCCAGTTGTGATGATGTGTTCTTCAAAGAAATAGCATTATTCTTTCCCTCCTACTTCAGTATCCAACCATCTTGTGCAACCCAGAGACTTGTTCTCAATAAGGAGCTCTATGTGTATTTAAGCAGAATAAATGAACTGACAACTTTTTTGCCTTAGATCCATCCTGACTGGGGCAGGAATGAATGGGGAATGAAAACACCTTTCTGGCTGCACCAGCCCAGGTCAGGCCTCTCTGTCAGTGTGGCAGCAGAAGCTGCCAGAGAACCTCCAGGGCCGGGGCTCTTGTGCAGGTCACGGGAGAGGGGATGACAGGAGAGGCTGCAGGGCCATCAGGATGTGCTGGAGAGGAGAGCAGAGGATGCATGGTGCCACTGACCTCCTTCTCCTTGTGCCATTGATGCCTCCCATCTCTGGGGCTGACCCCTCTCTGCCCCCGAGGAGCTGCTCTGCCTTTCAGAGGGGCTGAGGTTGTGGGGGGAGTGCCAGGAACCTGCCTTGGGACTAACCCAGACTGGGCTTTGCTGGGGAGTAGAGGTGGAGAAGTCAGGGGAGGGGGAAAGCTTGGGGAAGCTGGGCTGAACTGGAAAGTAGCAAGGAGAGATAAACAACAAAGTATAACTCATACTGCATGAACACTCAGGGTGGGGACTCAACAGGGGATTTGTGGTGCAGAGCCAGGGCTTGTGGAAGGGATTGAAGGCATGCAGGTGCAGGAGAGAAGAGGCTACTCTGTGCCCTTGTTAGAATGAACAGACCAGGAAGGTGACCCAGGGCCTTCATCACCCCCCAGCCTCTCTCACTGGCCATTTCCAGCACTGGCTGCTCACCCAAGCTTAAGGGTGAGTCTTTCTGTGAGACCATCTCCATCCTCCTGCTGGTCTCAGTGCCTGTATGGGGGGACCGGCCACCCCTGCCCGGCCTCTCTCCTGGTGCAGACCCTGGCAGACCCTGGAGCAGGGCGGTCTGTAAAGGCCAGCATGGGACACAGCTGGGTCTGGGCAGGGGTCAGATTCTGGGGGAGCTTCCAAAGTAGCATGGCCTTGGGAGGAGGAACAACTTTCTTGGGGATTAAATCAGAGAACCTTTCAACTGTCATAAACCAAATGAAGGAGGTGATTGGGAAAATACAGCAGAGATTGACCAAGGGAAAATCATGCCAATATAACATCATCATCTTCTTCAACAAAATAACATCTTCTAGTGACATGTGGGCAGCAGTGGATGTTGTTGTCCTGGACTTCAGCAAAGCATTCAACACTGTTTCTTATACCCTTCTACTGGACAAAGTGGCAAGACACAGACTGGAGAGGTGGTGTGGGAGATGGGTAGGAAATTGTCTCACAGGCTGCACTCAGAGGATCATGATCAATGCTTTTACTCAGGCTGGAAGCCTGTAGCATGTTGGATCCCCCAGGAATTGCTATTGGGTCCCATGCTGTTCAACATCTTCATAAATGATCTGGATGGTGGGGTTGAAATCACCCTCACCAAGTTTGCTGATGACTTTAAGCTGGGTGTTGAGGTGGACATGCCAGAAGGGAGACACATGTTACAGAGAGACCTGCACAGGCTGGACAAAAGGGCCAGCAAGAACAATATGAACCACGAGCCAAAGACAAGTCAAAAGTCCTGCACCTGAGTCAGAGCAACCAAAGAGCCCAGTAGAGGCTGGGAGGTGTGTGGCTGGGGAGCAGCCTTGCTGAGAAGGACCTGGGGGTTCCTGGTGGACAGCAAGCTGAAGAGGCTCCGGCAGTGCCCCGCTGCAGCAACAACAGCAAATAGGCTCCTGGGCTGCATCCACAGGGGCGTTATGAGCAGACACAGGGACATGATCATCCCACTCCTCTCAGGCTTTGTCAGGCTACAGCTGGAGTGCTGTGTCCAATTCTGGTCCCCACAATGAAAGAAATCCGCAGGCAGACTGGAGACAGTCCAAAGGGCTAAGGACAGTCATTCACTGGAAGGAACTCCCCAAGGGATGTGGTGGAGTCCCCACCACTGCAGGTTTTCAAGAAACAATTGGACAGGGTGCTAGGTAGTCTCATGTAGGCTCCGTTTCTCAGAAAAGGTTGGACCTTTCCAAGCTGGGCTGCTCTATGATACAATGATTCTATGAATATCTCTTTGGTCAGTTGGGGTCAGCTGTCCTGGCTGTGTCCCATCTACCCCCCACTTCTTGTCCACCTGCAGCTATTCACAGGAAGGAAAAAGAGTGAGAAATAGAAAACACAGTGATGCTGTGCATGCATTGCTCCTCGATAACCACAACAATGTTGTGTTTTCAATGCTGGTTTAGGCTCCAATGCAAAACAAGCCACCATAAGGGCTGCGACAATGAAAGTTAACCCCATCCCAGCCAGTCCCAGCACACTTGAACCAAAATTGATACAACAATGTACAGATGGTCTGGCGAGTGACGAGTGGTGGGTAAATCACTCCCCTCACTCTTCTGGCAGGGCTCCTCTTTAAACACTCCAGGACACTGCTGGCTGCCTTTGCAACCAGGTCATGCTGGATTGGGCTGATCGCTGCTGGATCATGTTTTGCTTTCTATACCTGAGCACAACCACAGACTTGTCTACAGAGCTGCTCCTCATCCAGGCAGACACCTTCTGCTGTCACTACAGGGTGTCATTCTCTCCCAGGGGCTAGACCTGGACATTGTCCTTCTCTCGTGAAATTCCTGACAGGACCGTCCTCTCATATGCCAGGTTTCATCGGAATGGCATCCCTAGGGCACAGGAATGATCCCCTCAATTAGTGTCATTGACAAACACTGTCAGAATTGCCTCCTCTGGGTCATGGATAAAGTTGTTAAATTGCCCAGATCCCAGGAGAGTTCCCTGTGCTGCCCCACAATGCCCCAGTATCTCCCCCTGGCCTCCAGGTAGGGTATGACCCCTTCACCACAGCTCTCTGAGCCTGAGCCTCCAACTGGTGTTTCACCTCCCTGTCTGCCGACCCAGCCAGACTGTAATGGCCTAACATGGGTACAAGAATATTGAGGGAGATCATGGCCAGTGTCTTGCTGCATTGGAGGTACCTGACATCCACTGTTCTTATGTCACGCACAAAAACAGTTACTTCATCCTTCGGGCAATCAGGTTAGCGGGGCATGATTTACCCTTGGACAGTCCCTGCTGACTGCATTTGGACATTTTCTTCTCTTTTAGGTCCCCAGGAACGTCACCCAAGAGGACTCTAACTGACGACACACTCCACACCAAAGAGAGCTTGTACAGCCTGTGGTTCCCCGGGTGGCCCTTGTGGGCTCTTTCAAAGTTGGCTGCAACATTGGCTTGTCCTCTCCCACAAGAAGCCTCTACCAATCCCATGACCTCTTAACAGGCATATGCCAAAGAAATATCCATATTCCAGTCTAACTTCATTGCCACTATCCTGCCTGGTTTACCATGTACTGAATTTCTCTCATCTTTCATGAATTTGCACCTGGCCAGGATACAATGAACATTTCTCATGTCACCTTTTCAGATGCAGACCCCTGAGACAAAGGACCTTTCCATTATTCTCCAGATTTCTCCTTCCCTTTATTCTTTGTTCCTTCAGATAACTCTCACCTATGCTGTTGTTTTGAACTCGAGGGAGTAAAATCTTTCAACAGCCTCGTTGTTTCCTTAGTCAAGACTTTAATTTTGTTTATACCTATCTTTGTGTACTTACCCACTTAAAGTATTTATCCTGACATTAGACCTTGCAGAAGGCAACCTCATTTGCAATATTTTGTACTTAGCATGTGCTTGTGAAGTGTTTTTACTGTTGATGAAGCTTTATCATACTTTAGATTTCTTTGTTTCCAAGGAACTAAACCCTTCTGTGCCTGTGGGCAGCCAGTTCTCTAAGGACAGCAGTGGGAGCTGGTGCAAAGGACCTGTAAGATCCAGCTGCAGAGATCAGTGGAGAAGGCTGATGTAAGGAGAAGTGATGCAAGTCCCAGGGGGCCAATGTGAGAAATGGTGAGACTGGGCAATGAGGAGCCAGGTTGTCCATTCTGTGTTGGACCCCAAGGGACTGTCCAGACCTCCCGAGGAGACACTCTGCATCAATATCAGAGACAGAATGTTGTTATCACCTCTTCTCTAAACTGAAATTGTTATAAAATGCTCTTTATAATGAAGAATCATTTTTATTAGACACATTTGGAAATGTTCTTCCTTAACTACATTCCAAAATTTATTCAATTAGCTGTCCAAGTCTTGAAGACTTCAAGAAAATAACAGGAAAATGCATGGCTTGTTAGGACATTCTGTATTTTAATGAGCCCCATGGTGTGTTTGGCCCTGAGTCCATGAGCCTCAGATACTGAGAGGAGACTGAACAAAATACTCAAGAAATCAAAGTCAGAAGAAAACCCAAAGTACCTTGAAGCATTGATTGGCCCCACTGAGGGCCATTACTGACAAAGCCTCCCCATGGACTCGTTAGAGCAGATAATTGGAGGCTGTGGTTGCAGGTAGGCAAAGGCACTGTGCAGGTGGCTGTAAAGCTGCAAAACCCCTTGTTTTGTTTTGTGAAGCAGAAAGGCCAAGCCCTGACCCCCAGGCCCTGGGAGGGCAGGTCCTGTCCCTCACGTGTGGGTCAGGGCTCTTCCTGGGGGCAGTGGGGTGTGAGGGTGAGCAATGTCACATGTAGGGAAACTGCACAACACCCCCCAGCTTCCCCAAGAAGAGGAGAGGACAAAACAAATTTCAGAACCTGAAAATAAGATTTTATCCTGATATGCCTCAGCAACAGAGGCGAATGCCATAGTTAAGAGGACACAGAGCTTGTTCTTGTGTGGCCTTTTCAGCCCTTCCAGAGCCCTTGGCCACCACTACTGCAGGCTTCCTTCTACTGACTCCTTTATGCACCTTTTTCCCTTCAGGCTGTTGACATCCATCTTGCTTTCCCACCTAGCTGTCACCCCAGCATTTGTGTAGCTTCACTGAAGTCTCTTCACCCTCGCTGGCTGCTCCTTGAAAAACAATGCTGTGGGCTTTTTGAGAGTCCTTCTGGGCACCTCCTATGCCACAATGTAACCCTTGTAGTGAGATTTCCTTCACTCACATCCAGACTGAAGTTTCCAAGTTGCACTTTGTGGAGCTTTCCTTCTCTTCCCACTCACCAAGAAAAGCTCCATCATCTCTGAAACCACCCTTTAAGCAGTTGCAGGCTACTGCTACAGTGCCCTGAGCCGCCACTTCACTAGGCTGAAGAAGCCCAAGTCCCTCAGCCTACCCTCAGAGGAAGGTGACGACTGGATCTCAGAAGAAGGCTGTGACAGCAAACAGCAGGACTGTCATGGTGTCACTGCAGGAGAGCTCCAGTGAAATCACAGAAGAGGTGTCCCACTCCACTGGGGCCACAGCACTGTACCTGGGACAGGAATGAGATGATGACCGTAGATGACATCAATACCCCTAGCCAGGGTGCAGCTGCCTTCTCAGCACAGACCTGCCAGTTTGGGAATCTGGCAGAGAGAAGTGGGTGGCACACAGCCCGGTACTGACCTTAGGATGTGGCCACCAGCGGGAAACACTCAGCACCTGCAAAAGGTGCCAAAGCCAGCACCGACACTGCTGTGAGCAAAGGTGGTACCTACGAGGAAGAACGTTTGCTTCTTTGTTAGTTGCTTCAATCAATTGTAAAGGAAGTTGAGAGAGGTGAAAGATGAAGGTATGTGTGCCTCTGAGTGCATTCACACTCCCTAGATGTGCTCTGTGCCTTCTGAAAGGTGAGAAATGCCTTCTTCTGAAGGGCAGCGTCGCTCATGCTTGCAGAACCCCTTCTGACTGTGCAGGTGAGATGCTCCCCAGGGCAGCTCCTTTCATTCTGTGCGTTTGAAGGCAGGGGCCAGACAGCCAAGGAAGGGTGATGGAGCAGACAGACACAATGCAAATTTGGGCTTCTGACCTAATCTGTTTGTGTCTCTCTGAAGACAGATAAACAGCCTCTCTGAGCTGGAGTGAGAGGACCATGCTGGAAATGGTGGTTGCTATGTGCTGGTCTGTGGTGATTGCCCTGGGGCAACTTCCCCGGGGTGCCCAGCGCACATAGGCACAGCCCAGCCTCTGCTCTTCTGGGCCTTCAGGTCACTTACAGGATCCTGAATGTGTGAGGACACTGCTGTGTGCCCCCACCCTGCACACTCACACATTTCCAGTCTTCACTGGTGGTTTCTCTCCCGGGCAATTTCCTGGGTATGCTCTTGAGAGCAACTCTGGAAGAAGACCTAAGCCTTCCTGCACTGACCTGAAGAGATCCCCTTGTCTGATGGAAACGCTGTCATGAAGGCCAGCTCTGTCACAGAAGTGCCCACTGCCTGTCCCTGCCTGCGGTCACAGGACTGTCACATCGTGGGACAGTGACCACAGCACAAAAGCACTCAGATCATAGACCAATAGAAGGGCTCAGAAGCAGAAAGGGGAAGTTTAAAACCAGCAGCTTAGGAAAGATCAAGCGCATTTGCTTCCTGGAAGCACTGCTCTGCCAAGACGCTTTTCCCCTCCACCTCTGCACACAAGCACTGACCGAGTAGATCCAGAGAACAAATGGGAGGAAGGATCTCAGAGAAATATATCGCTGCAGAATCCTTTATTTTGTTTAAACACAAAGAAAGCATGGGTCCTCATTTACAAAGTCTCTCAGTCACGCAGATCTTGATAGATGCCAAATTATAAAAGCTACAAATAATCACACTTCTTTGCAGAGAATGTTATGTAAAGTGTCCTGGGTTGAGTGAGTGGTGGAGTTTTTTGGTGGCAGGGGAGGGGGCTATCGGGGCGGCCCCCTGTGAGAAGCTTCTCGAAGCTCCCCCAGCTCCAACTCAGCTCCACTTCTGTTTGGGAAATTGAGCCAATCGGCTGCGCCTCTGCGATAATGTATTTAAGAAGGGATGTGGTGACGGGCAGTCGGACTTGTGAGGAGGAGTTGCTGCAGCTGCGTGAACACCAAGGTCAGTGGAGGAACGGAGGAAGAAAGGAGGGGGGAGGTGTGCCGGAGCAGAGACCCCCCTGTATCCTGTGGTGAGACGGCAGGGCGGCCCCCCCCTGCCACCCATGAAGATCTACGGTGGAGCAGACATTGATTTATGGCCTGTGGCTTCTGCTTGGTATAATCAAGGTGCTGTGCCCAAAGAAGGCCGGGATCTCATGAGAAAAGGTAGCCCCGCTGCTGTGATTCAGCACTGGGAGGATTGCAGCATGTGGGGGAGTCCCATGCCAGAGCAGCTCGGGAAGGGCTGCAGCCGTGGGAGAGAATCCAGTCAGAGGAAGTTAGTGACCCATGACGGAGCAGTGTGGGGAACGCTGTGGCCCATGGGAGGAACTCATGTTGGAGAAAGTTTGTGGAGGACTGTCTCCTGTGAGAGGGGGACCACGATGGAGCAGGGGGAACAAATTCTGGAAACTCCCCTCACCGAAGATAAGGGAGTGGCAGCGCTGACTGCACCCCCCATTCCCTGCCCCTGCGCCACTGGGGGAGGAGGTAGAGATATCGGGAGCAGAGCTGAGCCCAGGAAGAAGGGAGGGGTGGGGGGAAAGTGTTCTCAAGATGTGGCAATGCTTCTCACTGTCCTACTCTGTTATGTGTTGTTAGTGTCTCTAATGAATGTATGTTCTTTTTTTTCCTCCCCTAACGAGTCTGCCTTTTGCTCATGATCATAAAGGGGAATTTTTCCCTATCCCAGTCCTATCTCGAACCTCAAGCCTGGCTCTCTGTCCCTTCTCATTGCCGGAGGGGAAGGGAGAGAGAGCTGCTACATTGTGGTTGGCTGCCAACCAGGCCCAAATGGCGACAAAAGTAAAATAAACAAAAAAAAATAATCAACTCCCAAAACCCCAACAAAACCTACAGACTGTGGGCTACTGTGTAATGAGTTACATTTTAAGTTATTTACAGAATACAGGTATTTTACTGTTTCTGAAAATCATCCTGTTATCAGTTTCCTCAGGACATCTTTGATCTCCTGGTTCCTCATGCTGTAGATGAGGGGGTTCACTGCTGGAGGCACCACCGAGTACAGAAAAGACACCACCAGGTCAAGGGATGGGGAGGAGATGGAGGGGGGCTTCAAGTGGGCAAACATGACAGTGCTGAGAAAGAGGGAGACCACAGCCAGGTGAGGGAGGCACGTGGAAAAGGCTTTGTGCCGTCCCTGCTCAGAGGGGATCCTCAGCACGGCCCTTAAGATCTGCACATAGGACAAAAGAATGAAAACAAAACACCCAAATCCTAAACAGGCACTAACCACAAGGAGCCCAACTTCCCTGAGGTCGGAGTCTGAGCAGGAGAGCTTGACAATCTGAGGGATTTCACAGAAGAACTGGTTTATGGAATTGCCTTGGCAGAGTGGTAGGGAAAATGTGTTGGCAGTGTGCAGGAGAGAATAGAGCAACGCAGTGCCCCAGGCAGCTGCTGCCATGTGGACACAAGCTCTGCTGCCCAGGAGGGTCCCGTAGTGCAGGGGTTGGCAGATGGCAACGTAGCGGTCATAGGCCATGATGGTGAGAAGAGAAAACTCTGCTGACAGCAAGAAGACAACGAAAAAGAGCTGTGCAGCACATCCCAAGTAGGAGATGTCCCTGGTGTCCCAGAGGGAATTGGCCATGGCTTTGGGGAGAGTGGTGGAGATGGAGCCCAGATCGAGGAGGGAGAGGTTGAGGAGGAAGAAGTACATGGGGGTGTGGAGGTGGTGGTCGCAGGCGATGGCTGTGATGATGAGGCCGTTTCCCAGGAGGGCAGCCAGGTAGATGCCCAGGAAGAGCCAGAAGTGCAGGAGCTGCAGCTCCCGTCTGTCTGCAAATGCCAGGAGGAGGAACTCAGTGATGGAGCTGCTGTTGAAAAATTGATTCCACTGGTCATTGGGCACTGTCCATGGAGGAAAAGACATTGAAATGTTAGTGTAGACTTGTCTGAGATAAAACCTACTTCATATATCTCAGTGACTGCCTCTCCCTTTTAACCAAGTCCTCTGGCTCTGCTGTGAGCTCTGGAGGAGTCAGTCCTGCCAGACAGCCATAGATAAATTGGAACATGGGTGATCACAGATTAAATCCACTCATGTTCAGCATTTTTGCTCCCAATTCACCTGACTGCAAGACATAGCTGTGGGGATATTGTTTTTTTAAAACTGTTTTCAGTTGCACCACTACACATGAGGAGTGGTTTTAAGGCAGAAATTTGTGGCATTTCTGCTGAACTCCTACTGAAACATTGTGTGTTTTGAGAGACCAAGGGGCTGTCCTGAAATTCAGAGTGAGGAGAGTTGCTCTGTCCATCAGCCCTGGTCTCATCTGCCCTTTGCTGGCACCGTTTTGAGCTGGATGATGGAAACAAGACACTGCTGGGACTAGAGGAATCCAGTCTCCAAGCACAGCTCTCCAAAGCCCTCAGCCCCTCTCATCACACCTGAGGAGGATCTCAGCTCTCCCCTCCCAGCCAGGGACACAGAGGGCTCATTGCAGCTGCCTGTGTGCAGACGCCCAGCAGCATTTCCATGGCCTTAGCACTGAGGTTTCTCCTCCCTGGGGCTGCTGGATAACACAGAGATGCCCTGGGAAAGCTGTGCCCACCTGGAGAGAAACCTGCAGCCCAGCACGAGCCCCTCAGAGCAAGAGTTGAATGTCCTAAAATGGAGGTGTCCTGAAGAGAGAATTGGGTCCTTTGTTTTGCCCTGAGCACATAGATTATGAGGGGCCTTTACTCCCATGGACACATCTGCACAGCAGGACCCACAGGGTCGGGCTCAAAACTGCAGCTTAACCCCACCACCCCCTATCCCAGCAAGTCCAGGGATGACAGTAAGGGGAGCAGATACAGGAGGGGGAAAATGGAGAAATACCACACTGCTTGTGTTCCTGGAGGCAGAAAGGGACAGGCAGTTGGGTATTGGGTAGTTTTTCCTCTTCAAGGGTGAGGCCGCTGGGAGGGTGCCCCATGACCTTGAGGGCAGAGGCTGTGTTGGACAGGGGGGAGATCAGGGGGTTGCTCCATGGAAGGCATCTGCACTGCAGGGAACGGCAGGGAGGTGCCAGAATCCCCCCTCCCCACAGCGTTCCTGGCAGCAACTCCCTCTCCCTTCATGCCCATATCTCTGGTTCCTGCAGCTGTCCCTGCCTGGAGCCGCTTCTCTGTCCCCTTATCTCCTCCCTGTCAGTGCTGCCAGCCCCCATCCCACCCACCCTGTGCTCAGCTCTGCCCTGTGGACCCCTCCAGGCAGCAGGGCACTGCCCAAGGGAAGCTCTCTAGGTGCAGGGGCTCAGGAGCAACTGAGGATGCGAAAGACAACTGAGATCTGAGTTACTTCACTAGAGTGGAGAAAAAAATCTAGCAATGCCCACCCGGCCAACCAAGAAAAGAAATCTCAAAGAAAGGTTTCTTCTATTTCAAGTAAAAGCAGCCTTGATAGTGTTCTGCAGAAAGACCCTCTGCAAAAGCCCTCAGAGTGATCTAGAGTTGTGAGCATCCCTGATCCACGCAGCAGCCTCTGGAGAGCAGAAGGAGCCTGCCCTGGCGGGGGTCTCTCCTTCCCCCCACAGCTTCTCCCCACAGCGCCGTGGGGAGCTCCCCGGGCAGGCTGAGTGCTGACCCTGGCAGGCGGCAGAGTCCCTGCCCCAGCACACAGCCCCCTGGGGTGCAGGGACCCTGCTGGGAAGGACAGCCCTGGGCACCCCTGCCTGCACACCCGGCTGCACACCCCTGCAGCCGGCCCCGCCAGAAGGCAGCCCTCATGCCCTGGCCCTCGCAGGGGGCACCAGGGAAGCCCTGCTCAGGAGCAGCCTCCTCCTCCTCCTCCTCCTCCTCTAGGCAGGAGGCAGATTCTTGGCAGCTCTGCGCCTTCCCCAGATCCCTCCCCGAGCTGCAGCTGCATTGCCCTGCACCCCCAGACTTACTGTGGCCAGGGCCCTGACGCTTTCTCCTCCTCGGAGCTCTCAGCAGCCTCCCAGCCCAGGCTGCCTTGAAGCTGTGTGTGCCTCGCTGCTCTGCCCTGGGTGCCTGCAGGCAGTGCCCCCAGCCCTGCTGCGCTTTGCAGAGGAGCTGCTCCTGGGCAGAGCTGTCTCTCTGCAGCGCTGCCCACTTGCCAGGAGCTCCCTCCGGCCCAGGAGCCCGGCCCAGCTCAGCACCACAGCAACAGCCCTAAGGCAGTTTAATGACCCCTCAGGAGGGTTTGGTGCCAACTCCATGAACCTCAGGCACTGAGAAGAACCTGAAGAAACCTCTGAAGAAGTCAGAGTTATATTCAAACTCCAAAGTTTCCTGGAGTGTTAATGGCTCCCACTGAGGGACACTGTTGACAAAGCCTCCTCAGGTTCCTGTTAGAGCAGAAATCTGGAGGCAGTGATGACAAGTCGGAAACAAAAAGGGAAAGGTGGCTCTGATGCTGAGTAAACCTGAATGTGTTGCATTAAGACAAAGGGCCAGTACCCATGCCAATTAAACAAATAGCCATGCCGTGATCCCCAGCCCCTGGGAAGGGAGATCCTGTCCCTCCCACATTCCTCAGGGCTCTTCCTGGGGTAGGGGCTATGGAGATGTGCACCTCCCAGGCTCCTGAGGATGCACAAGGAGGCCATGAGGCCCCCGTGCTGCAAGGGACTGTGCCTCCTCACAGGCATCAGTGGCAGAGACAACAGCCATAGCCAAAGTCGTGATGGGGTTGACATTACTGGGGGCTTTCAGCTTTCCCACAGCCCTCTGTCATCTCCACCACAGGCTGTCCTATGGGGTTGCACCCCCTGCGCCTCTTTCCCTGCAGGCTGTCCTCATCCCCCCAGCTGTCTCACCTCGTTCCCACCTGAGCCTCTTCCTTCCTTTCCTGATCTCTCACCATCCTCCCTGGCTCTTCCTTGAAACGCAAAGCCTTGGGCTGATCCAGAATCCTTCTGAGTGATGCGTTGCTTTGCTGCTTGTCTCCACTCTGGCCTTCCCCAGCTGCACTTTGTGGCATTATTTCTTTCTCATGCTGTTTTCCACTATGAAGGAAATCAACATCTCTGAAACCTCTCCTCAAGCACTGTCAGTCTACTCCTAGACTGTCCCAAGTCTTCACTCCACTCTCCTACGACATTCAATCTCCCTATACTGCTCATGCACTTGAGGCATACGAACCCCATCTTGGGAGATGTCTGGGCACTTGCCAAGTTGTTTGTATTAAAATAGAGTGGTCATAGGCCAAGAAAGACCAAGTGAGGGTTTTTATCAGGGCCTGTATTGGCAGGAAAAGGGACAATGATTTTAGATTTAGATTTGATTTAGAGAAAAAATGTTTTACCATGAGACTGTGGAGACAGTGGAACAGGTTGCCTAGAGAAGTTCCAGGGAGGACACAATCCATCACCATTTTGGGCAACCTGTTCCAGTGTCTCATCACCCTCACAGTAAAGAATATCTTCCTTAGATCTCAATCTAACCTCTTCTAGTATTAAACCTTAACGTTTGACCTCTCCCTACAATCCCTGATCAAGAGTCTCCTGCCACGTTTCCTGCAGGATCCCTTTAATTACTGGAAAACATCAAGATGGTCTCCCTGGAGCCTTCTCTTATTGAGGCTGAACACCCCTAGCTCTCTCAGCTTGTCCTCACAGGGGAGGTGCTCCAGCCCCCTGATCATCTTCATGGCTTCCTCTGGCCCAGCTCAAGCAGGTCCGTGTCCTTCTTATGCTGGTGGTCCCACATCTGGACACAGCACTGCAGGTAGAGTCTCATAAGAGCAGAGTAGAGGGGGAGAAAAACTTCTCTCAACCTGCTGGCCACTCTTCTCTTCATGCAGCCCAGGACACGGTTGGCTTTCTGGGCTGTGAGCTCACGTTGCTGGCTCATAGTCAGTTTTACATCCACTCCTACCCCCAAGTCTTTTTCTGCAGGGCTGCTCTCAATCCACTCTTTGCCCAGCCTGTACCTGTGCTTAGGATTGCCCCGATGCATGGCCAGGACCTTGAACCTGGCCTTGTTGGAATTCATGAGCTTTGCACGGGCCCAGCATTTGTGCATGGTGGAGCAGGGGAATGAGAGGATCCCAGGGCCAGGTTCTGGATAAATGGAAGGTTCAAGTCCAACTCTTGGAGGGATCCATTTTGTCTATCTATTTAGGTACAGATGTTGCAGTACACTAGCCTAGCATAGCAACAGCCCACCCTTGTTCCCTTCCTCCACTGCCCATGGCTTGGATTGGCCTAGACACCTTGCCTTGCACCACGGGTCTTTCCTTGACAATAATGCATTTATGGGGCAGGGAGTTTGTGTCAGTGCAGGGACAGGTCTGGCTCTGACAGGGACCATGAAGCAGCTGCTGGGAGGTGACAGCAAGGACAGTTTACAAAGGACAAATTTATATGTATAGACCTCATTGTTTTTAGGAAGGCAACGCTTGCCTGGAGCTGGTGGTTGAAAGGAAAAGTCAAGAGTAAAAGGAAGAGTTTCAATTACACATTAGAGACCAAGGTTAAGAAGGAAAATACAGGGCTGCTGATGAAGGGTGAGGGTGATTTAATAACAGCAGAGACAGGTGGGGAAGGGGCACTCAATGCCATCTTTGTTTAATTCTGTACTGAAAAGGTCTCCAGGCCTCTCTGCTGAGGGAAAGGGCTCAACGAGCAGGAGAGCACACATTGGCAGGAACCTCAGGCAACCCAGCAAGGCCAAGTGCCCGTGTGTGACCCTGCAGGACATCCCCCTGGCAATGGCACAGGCTGGGAGCTGCCTGGCTGGGAGAAGCCCTGTGGGAAAGGTCTGGGTGGGTTGGAGAGGAGGCAGCCGTGTGCCCTGGCAGCAAGGGAGGCCAGCTGCACCCAGGCCTTTGTGGCCAGCAGGACGGCCAGGAGATCAAGAGAGGGGCTTGTCTGGGTTACTGCGTCCGGATTGCAGATCCCCAGTACAGGAAGGATGTTGGCAAGCTGGAGGGGGTTCAGTGAATGGCCCCCAAGACAGGCCGGGGCTGGAACACTTTGCCTGTGAGGAGAGGCTGAGGGAGCTGGGCTTGTGCAGCCTGGAGAAGGGAAGGCTGAGGGGCACCTCCCTGCAGCCTCTCCACACCTATGAGGAGGTCTTGAAAAGCACAGAATGGGGTTCTCCACCACGGAGCATGTTAAGAGGGTGAAAGAGGAGGGTTGGGTGGAACAGGGGATGTTCACCCTGGAGATAAGGAAAAGATTTTCCAGCAGTCTCAGGGCTCGTCCTGAGCAGGGTGGCCATGAGCCCTGCGTGCCCTCCTGTCTGCCATGGCTGCTCAGGTCACAAGAACAGAGGTGCCCCCAGAATCAGAATGCAGGTGGGCCTCTTCCACCTGCCTCAGCCCTTCCCCCCTCAAGGAGGTCATTTCTGTTGGGTGGCTTCTCAGATGCACTGGATGACCTCAGAATGCCTGCTGGCCAGCATGTCTCCTGAGGGCCAGTCAGGCTGCTGCAGTGGAAGCCACCTCATCATCATCACCATTCCTGCCATCTGCCCTTGGTCTGTCTCTCCCCTGCCTCTCTGTTCCTAGCTTGTCTCTGATGGGATGAGTGGTTTTGTGATGCACGTGTTGGCCCCAAATTGCTGGGGCCAGCTGCTGGTCAATCAGGTTCCTGTAACAGTCGTGGCCTCACAATCAACATCACAATTGATGTTGCCTTTGCTCATCTCTCCCCATCCACTCCCTTGACTCTTCATCTCTGGTGCAGCCCACGTTCAACAGCCAAACCCAGCCCCTTTCCTGGCCTTTCCCTGTCCCCTGCCCCACAGCTGGACAGAACCAGCCTGGGACGTGGTGTGTTTTGGCTGTGAATTTATTGTGACTTAAGCTTGTGACTGTATGTTTCTCTGCTAGAAATTGAGCTTCTGTTCCAAACTTCTCTAGCTCATTTTCTAAAATCTTTAGTCCTCTTTCTAAATCTTGCACCTGGCCAATACCTAACTGCAGTTATTTAATATGTAACCAGAGTCTGTGTCTGTGGACCATAAGATCATCCTCATTTGTGATTAAGACTGCTCCCTTACTTTGCGAAGTTCCTCCTTCAATTTCTAGATGTCTTTTTGCAAGTTCTTTATCATCAGTTCCTTTCAGGAGAAATCTATTTCTGAATGCACCAGCTCAGGGCAAAATGCTCTATTGCTGGGGCAAGTGGAGAAGTTTGAGGAGCCCCTGGGCCAGGAGTCTTTTCCTGGGAGAGGGGCTGGCACAGAGGGGCTTGCTGGCAGGGGACAATAAGGATGCCTGGGAGACCGCAGCAAGGGACACAGGGAGACACTGGCCTCCGTCTCCTCATGCCATGGCTGGCCCTCAGCCCTGGGGCTGATGGGGAGGCTGAGACACTTCTCTTTCCTTCCTTCACTCCCCACACTTGGATGGGCCTCAGGAAACATCCAGGAGCCTGGAGGATGCACAAACCTCCTGGTCCAAGGGAGTGGGGTTATGTGTGACAGTGTGTGTGTGAAAGACATGAAGAAGATGTGAGGTGTCTGTGTGAAGATTCTGCAGCATCCCCTGAGGGGAAGGATCCCCATTCCCAGGCTATGGGCGTCAGGGCTTGATCATCCTGCGTGAGGAAACACATCACGGGCTTTCACAGTCACCTGAACATTTGATTTTCAGCCTGGCAGCAGTGCCTCTGCCTTCCTTCTTCACCACCCCCAAGGACAGGAACCTTGTCTCCTCATTCCCTCCATGGGCTCTTCAGTGATGGCCCTCGGTGGCGATCACTGACACCCTCAGGAACTTGGAGGGTTCCTGCTGACTCCGACTTCTCTAGAGGCCAGTTCAATCCCTTTCCAGGATCTGCAGTTCAGCAAGTTGACACCAGAGGGCTCATTAACATTAAAAATGCCCTAACAAGCCAGGTCTCCGTGCATAACTGAATTCCTCAGTTATTATGTCATGAACCTGAGAGGTTTCAGGAGTGTAGTCACAGTTAAAATCTTTCTGTACTAAATGTCAGTAAGAAACAATCTCTTCTTTTTCCACTAGTCTTATTTTTTCTGCTTATATATTAAAATACATCAGCCAACTCCAATTGCTATTGATCCTGAGAATTTCCTCATAGTGTCTGAATATGGAGGGAAGTCAAGACCCTGTATGTCAGACACTCTCTGGACAATGTTTGTCCCTACTTCCAACCCCCACATTTCTCTCAGCAGCCCCATGGGACTTACAGCACCTTTGTTCACATCTGAGATTTCTCCACGACAGGCTGTAACTGCACGTTTCAGGACATTGTGACCAACTCTCACTGCCGTATTTGGGAATCAAGCTGCATGTAGACACAGAAGGATATTTATTAACTGCCAAAAACCAAAACCAAATGAAAGCAGGGTTCAATAAAACATAAAACACATTTCTGCTGTATATGAAGCCCAACTTCCCTCGTCTGAAGTCCACTTTCCACAGCAGAGATGGCCTTATACCAAATGAAATCACATTTCCTGTCAAGCAGAGATCCCAATAACCCCCAGTGTACCCCCTGCCCCCGAATCTGTCTGTAATCACTCACGGTCACTCACACCCTCAAGTCACTCTCCTCAAGAGACAGAAGAAATTAATTCCCTCTTTTGAATAGCCAAATCTGCACTCATATTAGTGTATCCGGGTTACAGATGCATCTTCAAGTATGCCATGCAATATCTAGATCCACTCATTTCTCTTTCTCGTCCAACACGCGACAGCCTGGGTGCAATTGTCCAGGCTTCCTCTTCTACTCAAGGGAGAGAAATGAGTTGTCTCGACTGAAATGCTTTGGCTCACCCTGCCTGTCCACCAGCTCCCCCTCCAGAAAGTCTCCCATCAGCTCAGGGTCACATTTCCCAGTCCCATGTCAGGGCTTCAGCTACCCCCATGTATCTTGGAGGTGGTGGCCACCAATTTGTGAGTAACTGCGTCAACTCTGGAATGAAGATGTTAGGCAAAGATTGAAACATTTACAGAAAAGACCTTGGTGTAATCCGTGTATAAGGGGATTTCATTTTTAGAACGTTGACACTGTTATGTACATTCTCATACATTTCTGGATAGGACATGGAGAAGAATCAGCAAGCTGATGACACTTTCTCTCCCACTATATAGAGATTGACACATCTTGTTCTTTTTCACTGGTATCATTTGAGTTTGCTCAAGTAGACCTGATTTTTTCCTCTCCACCATTGGCTATTTCAGTCTAGAGTCCTGCCTTGAGGCACTATGGTTTAGGAGAACCTGATGGTGAAATATGGGCAAAGAGGACATGAAGTATCTCAGATCAATCGCCACTGACTCATACTAGATGCAGGTGTGACGACACACTATCTGTATTTCTTCTTGGACTGTTCCTAAAGTAGTAAAATCTTATCTTGTTGCCCGTGAATTCCCTTTGAAGTTTCAAGTCAGTTTTGACACAGAAGATTGCTGTGCTTGGAGGATGCTGTCCTTGAAGATCACGTATACTTGGCTTTGTTGCCCATCAGTGCTGCTGATCACGGCATCCTCAGAACTGCCAAATCTGCTCTGCTGAGGATCAGCATCTGCAGTCTTCTATTCTTCCTCACTGCCCTTAGGCGCTCAGACTCTACTATCACTGTCCCAACAGCCAGTCTTCACACCCTGACCAGCTCTTCCTTGCTTGCAACTGTCACCTCCAGGTTTGCGTTGCCCTTGTTGGCCCATCTGGCAGCTGTGAAAACAAGCTGTCCCGAAACCACCTCAACTGTTTGCATGCTTCCTCTTCCACCTGGAACAGGGTGAAGCTCCGGAACACCTACAATACATCGATGACATCATTGTATGGGGAAATACAGCAGAAGAAGTTTTTGAGAAGGGAGAAAAGTGGTGCAAATTCTTTTGAGAGCTGGCTTCGCCATAAAATGGGGTAAAGTCAAGGGCCCTACACAGGAGAATCAGTTTTTAGGAATCAAATGGCAAGATGGACGTTGTCAGATTCCAATGGATGTGATTAATAAAATAAAGGCTATGTCTCCACCAACCAGCAGAAAGGAAGTACAAGCTTTCTTAGGTGTGATAGGCTTGTGGAGAATGCATATTCCAAATTACCATCAAATTGTAAGCCATCTTTATCAAGTGACCCGGAAGAAAAATGACGTTTTATGGGGCCCTGAGCAAAAGCAAGCTTTTGAACAAATTAAACAAGAAATTGTTCATGCTGTAGCCCTTGGGCCAGTTCGGGAAGGACATGATGTTAAAAATGTGCTCTACACTGCAGCTGGGGAGAATGGCCCTACCTGGAGTCTTTGGCAGAGGGCACCAGGGGAGACCCGGGGTCGACCCCTGGGATTCTGGAGTCGAGGATATAGAGGATCTGAAGACCATTATACTCCAACTGAAAAAGAGATACTGGCAGCATACGAAGGGGTCCGAGCTGCTTCAGAAGTGATTGGTACAGAAGCACAGCTCCTCTTGGCACCCCAACTGCCGGTACTGGGTTGGATGTTCAAAGGGAGGGTCCCCTCAACACATCATGCAACTGATGCTACGTGGAGTAAGTGGGTCACGCTCATCACACAGCGGGCTCGAATAGGAAGCCCCAGCCACCCAGGAATACTAGAAGTAATCACAAACTGGCCAGAGAACAAAGACTTTGGAGTGTCACCAGAGGAAGAGGTGACCCGAGCTGAAGAGGCACCACCATATAATGAGCTACCAGATAATGAGAAGCGCTATGCCTTGTTTACCGATGGGTCCTGTCGCATTGTAGGGAAACATGGGAAGTGGAAGGCTGCTGTGTGGAGCCGCACACGTCGGGTCGCAGAAGCTGTTGAAGGAGAGGGTGAATCCAGTCAATTTGCAGAGGTGAAAGCCATCCAGCTGGCCTTAAGTATCGCCGAGCGAGAAAAATGGCCAGTCCTTTACCTCTACACTGACCCATGGATGGTGGCAAATGCTCTGTGGGGGTGGCTGCAGCAGTGGAAACAGAGTGGCTGGCAGCGTAGAGGCAAACCCATCTGGGCTGCTGATCTGTGGCAAGATATTGCTGTTCGAATAGAGAACTTGGTTGTGAAAGTACGCCACGTAGATGCTCATATACCCAAAAATTGAGCAATGGAAGAACATCAAAACAACCACCAGGTGGACCAAGCTGCAAAGATTAAAGTGGCCCAAGTAGATCTGGACTGGCAGCATAAGGGCAAAAAGTTTATGGCTCGCTGTGCCCATGACTCCTCGGGCCATCAAGGAAGAGACATCAACATATAGATGGGCTCGTGACCGAGAGGTGGACTTAACTATGGACATTATATCACAGGTTATCCATGAATGTGAGACATGTGCTGCAATCAGGAAGGCCAAGAGGTTAAAACCTCTTTGGTATGGAGGGAGATGGTTAAAGTATAGATATGGGGTGGCCTGGCAGATTGATTACATCACACTTCCACAAACTCGGCATGGTAAGCGTTATGTGCTCACAATGGTAGAAGCAACTACCGGATGGCTGGAAACATATGCTGTGCCCCATGCCACTGCTCGGAACACTATTCTGGGCCTTGAAAAACAAGTCCTGTGGCGGCATGGCACCCCAGATAGAATTGAGTCAGATAATGGCACTCATTTTCGAAATAATCTTATAAACACCTGGGCAAAAGAACATGGCATTGAGTGGATATATCACATTCCCTATCACGCACCAGCCTCCGGGAAAATTGAGCGGTATAATGGGTTACTAAAGACCATGCTGAGAGCAATGGGAGGTGGGACTTTTAAGCATTGGGACAGACATTTAGCAAAGGCCACCTGGTTAGTCAATACTAGAGGATCTGCCAACCAGGCTGGCCCTGCCCAGTCAAACATTCTACATACTGTAGATGGAGACAGAGTCCCGGTAGTGCACCCTAAAAACATGCTGGGGAAGACCGTCTGGGTTATACCTCCTTCAGGTAAAGGTAAGCCCATACGTGGGATTTCCTTTGCCCAAGGACCTGGGTGCACTTGGTGGGTAATGCAGAAGGACGGGGAAGTCCGATGTGTACCTCAAGGGGATTTAATGCTAGGTGAAAATAGGCAGTAAACTGTATTAGATTCGTCACCACACCACCCTACCAATGCTTTGTTATGGCAAACATGAACTTGGATGAAGTTAGTACTGGTTTCAACAACTGATGCCCAGCGACTGCCGCAGACTGTGAATACAGACACCATCAGATGCATCAGCCACCAGCTCCAACTGCAACAGAGACTGCATGCCATCCTCCTGCCAGGTCCAAGGACACCTCTGCCCTACTGACTGAGCATCCCTCCTCCTGCCTGAAGGGGCTGTTATGACAGATGGAACCTGAAGCTATGGACCAAGTCAACTCATGATACATCCTGCAATGATGGCCCATGGACTGAGAGAATGACATCTGTGTGCATATGTCTTTGACCAAGGAAGAGGATAGGAAATAACAATAATGTATTAGAAATATGGAATGTGAGCGTAACGTAAATGATATGGAATAAGGGGTGGATACTGTCCTGGTTCAGGCTGGACTAGAGTTCCTGTTGGTTTCAGTAGCTGGAGGAGTGCTGCAGCAAAGAGACCCCAGGGGCTCCCCAGGTCCCAGTGCCCTCACTTGTGTGCGGGGGCGGGGGGAGCACAGCTGGAGGGCTGGGCCCGGATTGGCTGATATTCCATGTCATGTGACATTGTGCTCACTATATAAAGGCAGGAGAGGGTGGGGGGGGCTGCTACTTCTGGGAGTGTGGCTGTGGGGCCTTTGTGTTTGGGCTCACCAGCTGGGAGCAGGCTGGTGTTGGTCAGTTGGCGGGTGGTGAGCAGCTGTACGGTACATCACCTGCTGATACTGCTGACAGCATATTATTCTGTTACTATTATTAAACTGTTTTTATCTCAACCCGTGAGTCACCCTTTGCCCCTCCGATTCCCTCCCCATTCCCAAGTGGGGGGAGGGTGGGTGAGCGGCTGTGTGGTGTTTAGCTGCTGAGTAGGCTCAAATGACAACAGGGCACAGCCAGGGAAAGTGCCTGCTTGAGAAGCAGCCTCACCAGCTGTGCTCCTTGAAATACATGGTGCTCTCAGCCTTGTCAACCCACCTCCCAGCAGGGAATGTTTTGCTTCTGGAAGAGAGGAAGACAAACAGCTTTGGCAGAGCTGACAAAGATGAGTAAAGCCTCCAGCCCTCCCCACTGGATGAGTGAGAGTCCATGTCAGAAAGCTGAGGGTCTGAGCTTGTGGAACGGTGAGGGAAGGAGTCAAAAAGGAGAAACTCCTCCTGTGGGAGGAGAAGGGTACAGGCCATCTGGCCCCAAAGACCCTGCTCTGACTTTACCCAAACCCCAGCTGAGTTGGGTGAGTTCCTGGGCTGGCTCCAACAGAGCCCAGCCCAGCTGGAACTCAGCACCACCAGCCCCTCCCCAGCATCTCTGCTGGAAGTTACTGGGTCTCAGAGTATCTGGGGAAGGAGGGAGCTGGGCTGGGGACATGTGCAGCACAAGACAGGGCTGAGACTCAGCTCTCACTCACACACTTTCACTGCTCAAACACCCACAGCAAAATCAGCAGTTCCCTGACTCGGGACATCCAGCACCCACCTGCGATGCTCAGCATGAAGGGTTGGCCTCTGTGCTGACGGTGCCTGGGAACAAAGACCTGGGGCCTCACTCGCTGCCTCTACCCCACCACATCTTCCCTTCCGTGATCTCTCTGCAATCCATGACCCAGACCTAATGCCCTGCTCTGCCCTTGACCTTTTCTCCCCAAAGATCAATAAGTAATGCACCAGCAAAAAAGAACAAAAAAAAATTCCCCGTGCTTTGTACTGTCTCCTGCAGTTTATAGCACCAACAATCCCTTCAGTGACCCAGGCACAGCTCATCTCTCCCCAGGCACTGCAGGGAGGAAGCATTGCTAAACTAGTTCTCAAATCAGGCTGCAACTTCTGAACTGCTGGAAAGGCTGGAATCTGTTGTGGCAAGGCCTGCCTTTCCTGACAGCCCTGAGTACTTTGAACTCCAGGTGAGGCTTCTCTAGAAAGGAGACTCAGGGAAGGAAATCTTCAGGATTCAGCAAAACTCCTGACAGAACCCGATAAGAGATAGCCAGAGTATAACCCCCATCACCTCCTTGAATTAGACACTAAAAATCTCCACACGCTGGGCTAGTTTTTCAAAACCAGGCATTTAAAGTAACAATACATGCTAAGTACCTCAGTGCTGAGAGACAAGTTTCAAAGAGAAACAAAAAATAGATGAAGCCGTATCATCTGGATTTACAAATTCTCTATCAACAGAAAGGAAGTCCAACAGCCTACGGGATGTTTCATTAGCTGGTCCTAGGGATATTTGGTTTCTTGGGCCTCTTGGCTCCAGCCTGCTGCATTCACATTGCTGGCAAGGGGTCAATTTCCAGTTCAGGCATCAAATTTTTCCCCATCCTGCCTGGAGATGCAGAACAGCTCTGTCACACATCACACAGCATCGGAATGAAGATGGAGGTAGTGTGAATTTAAATGGTTTGGGCTCAAATGAAATCTCAAAACGTGATCTTGCATGAAAACACCTTTTTCAACTAGGCATAAGTTACACAACTGTAAGTCCAGATCTAGTTTGCAGAGTTTCTCACATCTCTCGATAACGGGGGTATGGTACTGTGGAGAGGGGAGCACGCTTTGGTTTGCTAAATCCCTGATGAGTGTCCAACCCGTCCTTCCCTTGGCCTCTGGCATCTCATTCCTTGAGATGTAAACACAGTGAGGCTTCTGTCAAGAATCCTTCAGATGTTAGTATGATTTCCCTAAGGGTAGCAGTACCTGAAAGAAACAAAGAAACAAAGCAAAGTGAATTAATTAAGTGTAAATTAGTGTAATGAAACACTCTGCTTGCTTCGTAGACATGCTGGGCAATGTCAATTCAATCAGTATTTACAATGTAAGCCATCTTCAAGTAGCCCTTCCAAAGCAGTTGACATGAAGGTAACTCTTGTAAAAGTCTCCTTTTGTGTCCCCAGGAGGCATGGGCACTGCTGATTTCCCTCTCCAGAGAGTGGCAGAGGCTGGATCCCCTTCTCAGGACAGACTCCTTGCCAGGAACACACAGGCATGGGGGTAGCTCAACTGGCTCTTACTGGCAATTCACTCAATATCTCTTTTGGTGTACTTGCTGTTTTTCTTTGACAAGTCTTAAAAACACTGAAGAATCAGAAAAAAAAAAAAAAAAGAGAAAAAGAACTAATAGAAGTTAATCATCAAAGCAGGGAGGTTGGAACTAGATGATCTGCAAAGGTCCCTTCCAATCCAAACCATTCTGTGATTCTGTGATTTTATGACAAGCATGAATTTAAAGTGTTGCCTGTCCTGTAAAGGAGCTCCATATATGTGAGCCACATTAAACAGGCCATGCCTCACTCCACATCTTCCCTGTCAGTCACAGAATCATAGAATCATTTACGTCGGAACATATTCTTAAGGTCATCAAATCCAGCCATTAAACTAACACTACCAAGCCCACTACTAAATGTGGTCCCTATGTGCCACATCTATATGTCTTTTAAGTACCTCCAACAATGGTGACACAACTACTTTCATGGGCAGCCTTTTCCAATGCTTTATAACCCTTGCAGTAAAGAAATGTTTCCTCATATTCAATCTAAACCTCCCCTGGTGCAACTTGAGGCCATTTCCTCCTGTCCTTTCACTTGTTACATGGGAAAAGAAACTGGCCCAGACCTCACTGCAACCTCCTTTCAGGTAGTTGTACAGACCGATAAGGGTGCTCCTGAGCTTCCATTTCTCTACTCTAAACACCCCAGTTCTCACAGTTGCTCCTGATAAAACTTGTGCTCTAGACCCTTCACCAGCTTCATTACACTTCTTCAGACACGCTGCAACACCTCAATGTCTTTGTTGTAATGAGGGGCCCAAAACTGATCCCGCTATTCAAGGTGCAGCCTCACAGTGCCAAGTACAGAGGGATGATCACTGCCCTAATCCTGCTGGCCACAGCATTTCTGATACAAGACAGGGTGCTATTGCCTTTCTTGACCACCTGGGCACTCTCTTGGCTCATTTGCAACCAGCTGTTGACCAACACACCCAGGTTCTTTTCTGCTGGGCAGCTTTCCAGCCACTCTTCCCCCAGCCTGTAGATTTGCATCAGGTTTTTGTGCCCAAAGTGCTCGCCCCAAAACTGAGCTTTCTTGAACCTCATACAATTGGCCTTTGCCCATCACTCCAGCCTGTCCAGACCCCTCTGTAGAGCCTTCCTAGATTGCAGCACATCAACACTCCAGCACAACTTGGTGTTGCCTGCAAACTTACTGATGGTGGACTTGATCCCCTCATCCAGATCACTGATAAAGATATTAATGAGAACTGGCCCCAGTACTGATCCCTGGGGAACAGCACTTGTGGCCAGCTGCCTGCTGGATTGAACTCCGTTCACCACCACGCTTTGGACATGGCGAAATGCCCAAGTAAGGACATTACAGTCTGGATGGCTGGTTTGATGGTGGGGTTCAGAAGTTCATGGTGAATGAATTTTTCTCTGCAGGCAGATCAGTAACACATGGAGTACTGCAAGTGTTCACCCTGGGATCTGTCCTGGCAAACATCTTTACCAAGGACATGGAAGAACTGAAAGAGTGCACTCTCACTAAGACTGAAGATGCCACTGAATTGTGGAAGTAAGGGTCAGTACACTGGAGGGCAGAGTTGCCATCCAGGGAGATCTAGAGAGGCTGAGATGTTGTGGATTAATCACAGTAGACTGCTTAGGCTCACACAGCCACTCACTCACTCCTCCCCAGTGAGATGGGGGAGAAAATTGGAAGGGTGAAAGTGAGAAAATTCATGGGTTGAGGTAAAGACAGTTTAATAAATAAAACAAAGCTGTGTACAAGTGACAAGCACAATAAAGAAATTCATTCACTACTTCTCACGGGCATGCAGGTGTTCAGGCATCTCCAGGAAAGCAGGGCTTCATCATACACAGTGGTTATTGGGGAAGACAAGCTCTGTCACTACAAACATCTCCCCTTCCTGCTTCCCTGTAGTTTTTTATTGCTGAGCACAATGACATACAATATGGACTGTCCCTTTGGTCAGCTGAGGTCAGGTGTCCCAGTTGTGTCCCCTCCCAGCTTCTTGTACACCCCCAGCCTATCTGCTATCAGGGTAAGTTCCCCCCCATTATGATGCCAGTGAGAGCAATCATTTCATTGTCCCTCCCCATAGCCCCACCAAGACATAATCTCATAATATACAATTTGCAGGCTCCCCCATTATCCAACACTTTACCAGCCCCAGCTGTGTCCCATGTGGGCATTCACAGACAGCCCTTCTCTGGGGTCTGGCGGGGTCTGGGCCAGAAAAGAGGCCAGGCAGGGCTGGCCTGGTGCCCCCATACAGGCACTGAGACCAGCAGGAGGATGGAGATGGTTTAGCAGCAACGCTCACCCATAAACCTGGGTGAGCAGCCAGTGCTGGAAATGACCAGCGAGATAGGCTGGGGGGTGCTGCAGAGCTCTGGGCACTCACCCCACAGCCCCAGCCCCTCGGAAGGTCACAGCAGCTCCTGGGGCACAGAGGGCTCTCAGCCTCCCCATCAGCCCCAGGGCTGGGGCCAGCCATGCCATGAGCAGACGCAGGCCAGCGTCTCCCTCTCTCTGCTGCTCTTCTCTCCAAGAGATCCTGATTGCCCAGTGCTGGCAGCCCCTCTGTGCCCGTCCCTCTCCCCAGCACAAGACTCCTGCACTGGGGGTTCCCCAGGCAGCTCCTGCTGTGCCAGCCGAGAGAAAAGCTGCCCAAACTGGTGCCTCCAGAAATAGGTCTGCTCTTGTCGCGGGATGTCACCTCAGGCACGGCCCTGAGCTGGCGGTGCTGCTCTGCAGGGCAGTGGTGGCTGAAAGCCACGGGGAGATGGTCCCAGGGAGATCCCCATGGATCAGCCATCATTGCCATTGCACTGGGCACCCCCACGTGAAGGGGCAGCACAGGCCTATTCCCTAACACATCCCCCCATGCCCTCCTGCCCTGAACCCCTGGAGAACCCCAGCACAGCAGCACGCTCAGAGGGGCAATTCCTTCAGCCTGTTCCTGACCTCAGCTTGGGAGGAAGAGACCAACCTCCAGATATCGGCACTGAAAAAATTGTTTTATTACAGATATGTGACTAGGAAGGCCAGCTGTACTGTCCTACCAGACACATGCACAAAAGCCTCTCTGTCAGAGAGGCTGGTTCATGTCTCTGAGGAAGAGGAGTGGATACAGACATTTTAGGAACAAACAAGAGTTTCACAAATAAAACGCTTACTGCACAGAAGGTTTCAGATAAGAATTGGAAATGACTTCTGAAGAGACACGGGCGGCTTATCCCTGTTGAGAGTCAGCTGACTGAATCAGCTTCTTCAGTGCGTCCCTTCATCTCCTGGTTCCTCATGCTGTAGATGAGGGGGTTCACTGCTGGAGGCACCACCGAGTGCAGAACTGACACCACCAGGTCCAGGGATGGGGAGGAGATGGAGGGGGGCTTCAGGTAGGCAAAGATGGCAGTGCTGATTGAAATGGGATATTAACCAAAATTGGTATTATGCTTGCACGAGATAGATATTGCTATGTTTGTATTGCTCAGCCGCTATCTCCTGTTCAGTACAAAGCCTCCCCTCCACCCCTAAGTAAGTGGGTGTCAGCAGAAGATTACCCCACAACCAGCACAAACCAGCTCTGCGGTTTAGCCCGGGTCCAGGAGGCGACAGAGACTGCGCAGGAATTCAGGATGAAAAGTTCAGCAGTGAGGAAGAGGAGATACTTCCTCCCACGACCACCACCCAGCCCTTCACGACCCCTGCCCAGGACCAAAGGAACTCACTGCGCAGCCGCAAGGAGGAGGAGACCTAATTATAATAAGAAGGGAGGGTAGGCGGGGATATGTTGTGAATATGTATAAGCGTCTCATGAATATGCAACACTTTGTAACATATAAGCAAGGTGGGAGCGGCGGGGGGGGCACAGGCTTGTTGTGGCGGAGCGATTCCCCATGTGCCCGGTGCAGAATAAACATACCTGCTTTACAACCCTTAGTTGTGAAGTCTTTCATCCGTAAATCAGGGTGGTTTGTGATAAATAACGGAATTATTCTGCTTTTGCTAAAAGTAATTAAACAATTACTTTTATTGAGTCAGGCTAAAGCTGTTATTAAAATTAGTGCTGCTAAAATTATAACAGTCAAGCAAGGCTTTTTTGGTCACAAGTTAGGCATGTGGTTGGGCATCGGTGGGGAGTTGGGCAAGGAGGAGGATGGGGAGTGGTCTGTGGTTAGGTGTCATGTAAAGGGGAACTTGGGTGGGGGGGCTGGGGAGGAATGGAAGCCAGCAGAAAAGGGTTAAGCGAAGAACTCCTGATGGAGAGAGACCTGGACTTCGCCCCCCCCCAATCCCCCCGAGAGGGCAGTGGAAAAGTACTGAGAGAGACAGCCTGGGAGAAACAAAGAAAAAGGAGCTCTGCAGGTGTGAAGAGGTGAAAACCCGCCATTTTCGCTCAACTAATGATATCTCCTGGTTGCTCTATGAAAATAATCCCCTGTTGGGGCAGGGGGTGCCCCATTGCCCCCAGCGCTGTGTTCTTTGCTCCGCTGACTCTGTCCCCAATAAAACATGTTTTTGCTAGACGTGAGCTTGTTTCTCACAGGTAAACGTAGCAGACCGGCGGAGAGGTGGAGGCTTCTCGGAAAAGCCGTGACTATTCCTGCCTTGCAGGCACCCAGAGCCCGGGCTTCTGTCCCGGGGCATGCCCGCGGGGCGCAGGGACCCCCCCCCCCGCGCTGGGGCACAGAGAATGCCTGCCTCTGGGGGCTCCCCTGGGCTCAGGGGGTTCATTCCCGGTTTGGGGGACAGCGGGAGGAGCCCGGCCCGGCTGCGCCCGGCAGCCAGCGAGGGCGGGCGAAGGCAAACGGCCCCGGCCCGCTCTGGCCAGGCCCGGCCCGACCCAGCGCTCCCCTGGGGCCCACGGGGAGCGGCTGGGGAGGGCGGCCCCGCCCCCGCGCTGCTCCTCAGGCCCCGCCCCCGGCCGGCCGGGACTGCCGGGCCGCCTCCGGCCCCGCCCATTGGCTCAGCCGTGGCCAATGGCGTGGCTGTTGCCGGGCAGGGCAGCCCGGGCCCCTCCTCCCAGCGCCGCCCCGCGCCCCCTCCCCAGCGCGCGGGGCCTGAGCGGGCCGGGCTCGGGGCGGTTTGTCCGTCCCTCAGAAAGGGAGCGGGAACAAACCCCGCCGGCAGCCGCTTCCCCAGCGCCGCTGTGCCCGGGCTCAGCCGCGCTCCTCCCTGCCCGGCTCCTCGGCCGCCTCTCCCCCTCGAGCGAGCGCCGCAGCGGGACGGGGCACGGGGCTGCGGGCGCCTCGTCTCTGCCGCCCCTTCCTCCTCAGGCCGTTTCCCTGCTCCCGCCTGGGCCCCGCAGGCCCCAGCTGCGGCCAGAGAACCTGCTGCTGCCTGGGCTCCTCTCCAGGGGCCGCAGCTCCTGCCAGGGTCCCGCTCGGGCCTGGGCTCTCCGCGGGCTGCAGCTTCCTGCTGGCGCTGGCCGCCCGAGGGGGACGGCGTTGGTGGCTGCGTCCTCTTCTCGGCAGCCATTTCCCAGCAGCGCAGGCTCCGTGAGGCTGGCCGGGAGAGCCCCCGGGGGGGGCACTCACCCGGGCCGAGCCCTGCTCCAGCCCGCCACCCGGCCCATGAATTAAGGAAGGTGGCAAAGAGTCCTGGGCCCAGCCCTGACCGCTGGATGCCACCGCTGGTTCCTGGCCTCCAACTACGCCCGGTGCCACTGAGCAGCACCCTCGGCCCGGCCGTCCAGCCTGTTGCAGTCCCGCTCGGTGCTGGCTCAGCCAGACCATTTCCGTTCCAGTGACTAGAACTGGAACTTTAAGAGAATGCAAGGTGGGCACATGCAAGCCCACAGCTTTCAAAACCCCATACCAAAAACTTGTAGTACTGGCTATTTCCACCAACTGCCTCAAATCCTACAGAGAAGGAAGGAAACACCCCGTAAATTACACATGCAAGGGCAACAAGTTTTTTTAAATCTGGCTTTGGATTTTCTGACTGCTCGTTCCCAATGAGTGCTGGTTTTGCAAGGCAATCCCAAAAGCGGAACACGGGTTAAAACTCTTTCTCGAGGGACCTTTGGGCAGGGGGGCCAGACAGCAGAGCTGCCCGAGTCTCTGGAAAGTCTCTCTGAGCTCCTCCTGGGCAGAGGCAGCACTGGGATGAAGCCCCAGGAGCTGTGGGAGGGAACAGCCAAGGGCCTCCTAAAGGCTCTCCTGGAGGGCTGCAAAGGCAGAAGGGCCAAAGGTGGAGAAAACGGACAGATCTAAGTGGGGTGCTTGGAGAGGGAGCGGTGCTGCAACTGCGAAGAAAGCTGCAGCTTGTGGGAGGGAAAAGAGATCCCAGAAATAAGTCCACTGTTCATCTGGTGCCCTGGCCACCTCCCCAGAGCTGCCTTGGTCAGGCAAGGCAGACCCTGTGGTCCCACAGAACCCACCTGCTCGCTGCCGGCCGCCCACTGACTGAGGAAGGAACGGGCGTAGGACAGTGCCGGTGGGGAATAAGCCCTTTCTCCAGGCTGCAAATCCGAACACCTCCTCTGGGGTTCAGTCATTTTCTTGGAGCCGTTTCTACAACAGAGAGAAGACATAACCAAGATGACAATGGGAAACTTGACTGGTGTCAAAACAAGACCTTGTCTTTATGCCCCTGACAGCCTCCATTTCAGAGAAACATAGAATCATAAAATGGTTGGAAGGGAAATTAAAGACTGTCTAGTTCCAACCCCGTCCCAGTGGGCAGGGGCGTCTTTCATCAGACCAGGTTGCTCAAGGCCTTGTCCAACCTGGCTTTGAACACTTCCAGGGAGGGGGCAGCCACAACTTTACTGGGCAACCTCTTCCAGTGAAGGGGTAAAGGGAGTCTCATAGGTTGAGATAAAAACAGTTTAGTAACTGTAATAAAATGAAACAATAACAATAATAGAAAGTACAAATGGGCAATGCACAATGTGATTGCTCACCACCCACTGACTGCTACCCAGCCCATTCCTGGCCAGCAGTCCCAAAATCCCAAGATCCCCCAATGGCAATCCTGGAAGCGAGGGAGAGCCCCCCTCTTCCTGGCCGCCCCTCCTTTCTACACTGAGCATGACGTTACATCACTGGGAGTATTTAGTTGGCCACTTTGGATCCGGCGCTCTGGCCGTGCTCCCTCCCAGCTTCTTGTGCACCTGCGCACGGGCAGGACACGGGCAGTTGGAGAGTCCTTGATGCCTCAGCAACAACTGAAAACATCAGTGTGTTACCAACATTCTCCTCATACCAAATCCCACACTGAATCCAAAGCACAGCGCTATTCTAACTACTAAGAAGAAACATCTCTATTCCAGCCAAACCCAGGACCTCGACATTGGACAGCTTCAGAAAGCAGACAGGTAGCAGTTTACAGCAGGGCAGCAGCCTAAAGCCCGGCAAGGAAAGACAAGGACTGGCGTGGGTTAGGTCAGATTTGGCAGCTCTGAAGGATGCAGGTAGTAATTGTCTCCTATGACAGAAAGAGAAACACAGAAAGAGAAACAGAAAGAGGCTGAGAAGAACAAAAAGCAAAGCCAGGAAAAGGAAACCCATTCCGAACACATTTTGTGACTTGTTTATACCTGGCATAAAACAGTAAGTAGGCTTGCTGCCTGAGAGCTGTGTCGATGTCTCAGCAGTTCACAGATGTATCGTCCATCTTGTGCCACCGTCCATTGCTGGCCTGTGAAAAAAGGCATTGATATGTGGAGATGAACTGCGTGGTTTCTCCAGAAGAACACAGGCAGAAAAGTAAAGAAGCAAGGGTACGTCAAACCAGATCCACTCCAGCCCCTAAGGAGACCTTCTTCCCCAAAGCTTGGCTGCCAGTAACCTTGCCATGCAAATTTGTTTTCCCCAGCACACGTTTTTCCCTTCTTTGGAAGGAAGTTGCTCTTAACCTTTGTGTAGCAGTAGTAGTGTCCTGCCTGACAGCTGTCACCACTGTGTACCAGGACGGCATATAAGCAGTAGAGGAGCGGTTCTCCAGTTGTCTGCGACATGTACGGGTGGAGATCCACATACTCGGGATACTCTGCGACCTACGGAGAGACCAAGAGGGCTCCGAAATGATCCTGAAATACTACACGAAATAGCCCTCAAAGAGCAGGGCCCAGAGGTGTATAAAAACATCTCTGGGGCTCATGAACACTTGGTCTTCCCTCAAGTGATGTCTTTGGGTGGCAGGAAAGTGTTGTCAGCCAAAGCATCTCTGTCGGAGCAGAGTACACGCTTGTCCTCCCACGGGAACTCTCCTCTCCCCAGAATGAAACATGAAAAATGCAACATGAGGGCACTGCTTTGGGAAATCTGCTTCAGGAAGAGAAACTTGCACTCCAGTTGTGTACGCACGTTGCCGACCTTCCCATTGGTGAAATCATCAAACCTTTTCAGACACACCGTGAGAACCCTGGGTGCGCGATGGACGGTAAACCTCTTGGTGGCAGCAACCATCTTGTGACACCTTGAAGCCAAGCACAGAGCCCAGTGCTGAAATGCACCCTGCCTTGCCCCAGGTGGCCAGGCAAGCTCTCCTGTCTCACACAGCCTTACGCTATTTTAAGGCTATTCAGTACCATAAGGCCATACGAAAAAGTGCTGTGTCTCATTATTGTGCATCAAACCTGTGTGAAAAGGTGACTTATGATGGACAACATGCTGCACCCGCACGCAGGATCTAGTACTAATATGTCGTTAGGAATCATCTTACTGGCTACATTTAAAGCTGTTTCGCCATCCAGCTGCTTGGGTGTCACAAATTCCTCCAGAGCTGTGGTGACAGATGAGGCTGCCTGGAGGAGTGAGAAAGGAGAGCACTGACCTGCGGGAAATACCCTCGCCCAAGCACTCACTAGGAGTTTACACAAAAACCCAGCTAGATGACGCTGAGGAGAGCCACTGCGAACCCCCAGGCAATGTCCAGGAGGAGGCAGAAAGAGGGTATTATGGTCGACATTTCCCTCATTTCCCCAGGATTTCTGGGGCTGTCAAGAGCTACGTGCCTGTGCCGCTGCTCAGTTCAGCTCCCGATGGTGTGGAGGGTCATTGGTAATGAAAACAACACAACCCATCAGCCTAGGAGCCAGATGGGTGTTGAGGGAGGGCAAAAGAAAGAGGGATGAGAGTCTATCAAGGGTGCAGCGAGGATAATGGGTGCTTGTCCAGCTTAAAGCCAGCACCTACAGGGAGAGCAGTGCCATGGCCTGCCCAGGAGGACACCGTCCATTCCACACCCCACCCACCACCAAGCACTCTTGTGTTCACAGTATGCATTTTTAAGTCAACCATGTTCATTCTGGAAAGCTAGAGGGGCCTCGGGACGTCTTGAAGCACAGTTGCCAAACCTCTTACTTTTATATCCAGTGGAATATCCAGGAAGGGCTCGTAGGAATCGGAGACCGTGTTGCAGCTCAAGCACCTGACTGGAAGGCAAATCAAAATGGTCGGTGGTAGGGGAAGTCAGCGTAAGAACTCATGGGCATATTCCTGCATGCCAGGATCAGAATGTTCTCCTATTCCTAAGAAAGAAGAAGTTATTAGTTCTCTCCTCCAAGAATGGAAAAAATACTGTAAGAGCACCTGAAATGACTTACGTGTGAGAACACTGACGCAGCCCAAGGCTTGGCGGCACTGCCTGAGGAATACCTGACCTTGCTAATGTGTGCCTCCATTGTGCACATCATGCAGAAGCCTTGCTGGTGACCTGCAGAGGGAGGGAGGGAGGGAGGGAGGAAAGGAAGGAAGCTTCTCAAGTTAGCAAAATACCCATAGCCATGGGAAACCTGATGGAGATCTTGAAGTTATAAGAACAGTCTCCACTCCTCCCGAGGTGCCAGTGTCCCAACAAGGCCAGGACATTTTAGTGCATAGAAAACATTCTTCAGAGGGACACTAAACTGACATAAGTTTCTGTGCAATAAGCAAAGAGTTTGACTTGAAGGAATAGGGACCAAGACGCGGGGCTAGGAAGAGGTGCCTTTCTGAAGATGAACACACCTAGATAAGACAAGCGGCTTCTCGGCTTCAGTGTTCCAAGAACACCCACTACAGGATTGACAAATGTTGTGGTTTAGGCCTGGTTGGCAGTCAACCACAATGCAGCAGCTCTCTCTCCCTTCCCCTCTGGCAATGAGAAGGGACAGAGAGCCAGGCTTGGGGTTCGAGATAGGACTGGGATGGGGGAAAAAATCCCCCTTTTATGATCACGAGCAAAAGGCAGACTCGTTAGGGGAAGAAAAAAAGGAACATACATTTATTACAGACACTCACAACACATAACAGAGTAAGACAGTGAGAAGCATTGCCACATCTTGAGAACACCTTCCCACCACCCCTCCCTTCTTCCCGGGCTCAGCTCTGCTCCCGATATCTCTACCTCCTCCCCCAGTGGCGCAGGGGCAGGGAATGGGGGGTGCAGTCAGCGCTGCCACTTCCCTTATCTTCAGTGAGGGGAGTGCCCGAAACTTGTTCCTCCTGCTCCATCGTGGTCCCCCTCTCACAGCAGACAGTCCTCCACAAACTTTCTCCAACTTGAATTCCTCCCATGGGCCGCAGCGTTCCCCACACTGCTCCGTCATGGGTCACTAACTTCCTCCGACTGGATTCTCTCCCACGGCTGCAGCCCTTCCCGAGCTGCTCCGGCGTGGGACCCCCCGCATGCTGCAATCCTCCTAGCACTGAATTACAGCAGTGGGGCTGCCTTTTCCCACGAGACCCCGGCCTTCTTCGGGCACAGAACCTTGATCAGGCGAGCAGGAGCAACAGGCCATAAATCAATGTCTGCTCCACCGTAGATCTCCATGGGTGGCAGGGGCAGCCGCCCTGCCGTCTCCCCACAGGATACAGGGGGGTCTCTGCTCCGGCACACCTCCCCCCTCCTTTCTTCCTTCGTTCCCCCACTGACCTTGGTGTTCATGCAGCTGCAGCAACTCCTCCTCACAAGTCCCACTGCCCGTCACCACGTCCCTTCTTAAATACATTATCGCAGAGGTGCAGCCGATTGGCTCAATTTCCCAAACAGAAGTGGAGCTGGCTTGGAGCTGGGGGAGCTTCGAGAAGCTTCTCCCAGGGGGCCGCCCCAATAGCCCCTCCCCTGCCACCAAAAAACTCCACCACTCACTCAACCCAGGACAAAGGGTAAATGGAGATCTACTCCACGGGGACCTCCCTCGCTGACCCTCGTGCCCCGATACAAAGTTCGACCCAGAACCCGTGAGTTCCTGAGCTTGCTGCCGTTACGACCCAGACAAGTGTGCTACTGACCTCTATTTATTGCTACTACCACTATTCTGAAATAAACGGTCGATCCCTGGCGCTGTGGGTCAGGAGTCTGTCAGGAGGGCTGGGGCAATGGGCTCGGGGGACGGGGGGGTGGTTTCAATTCTTCCGGGGGCTGGAGGGTGCTGGGCTGGTCCCACAACAGCTCGCCGGCTGTCGGACGGACATGGAGGCCGGGGTGGAGGTGGGCGGGCCAGGCATCTGTCCGGGCTGGCGAGGGCCGGTCCCCTGGAGCGCTGTGCCAGGCCGGCCAGTTCTCCAGGCAGAGGTGACGGCCGCTGGTGTCGGGTCCAGCTCTCAGGGGTGCCGGGGTGGGCCGTCCGGACGGCTGTCCGGGCGCGAGGGATGGCTGCTGGGGTTGGGCTAGGCTCCTGAAGCTGCGGAGGGGCGCCTGTGGAGAGAGGAGACTGCTGAGGCCCCGCGGCGGCTGCGGTGCCGGGTGGGTGCCAGGGTGCGGGGCAGCGTGGGCACCCCACGGGTCGTGGGCACCCGGCTGCACGTGGGAGCTGTGGGCACAGAGAGCTCTGTGCAGAAAACAGGGGTGCCCTGCGCCCCTCGGCTGGGGCTCTGCTCGCCTCCCCACGGCTCATCTCCTCTCGGCCCTGAGCAGCCTGACCTGCCTGCTCTGCACGTGCCGCCAAGGGCACTTGACCCCGGCAGAGCGAGGGGCCCAGAGCTGGGCACGGCACTGCAGGGCCAGGAGAGCCTCCTGTTCTCCTTTCTCGGCGTGCCTGCCAGAGACCAGCACTCGGCTCCCGTGCCCGTCCCTGCCCAGACAAGGGGACAGCCTTGTCTGTCGGAGCGTTTGGCCGGTAACTATCTCGGCACGCCAGAATACCTGGCCTCTAGATGCTTCGTGGCTAATAGCAGCCATCTGACACACAAGTTTGGCAACACTCACTGTTTTCGCTTCCTCCACAGGTGGAACACACAACAAAACACCATCCCAAGCAGCATGGAGCCCAGGACTGCCACGGCACCCTCCACGCAGTACTCCATGAAGTTTCCATGACCCGCAGCATTTGCATTTGTCTTGCCACCCACACCTGGAGGAACAATGCTCTATGTTAGCGTGTCCCGCACGCTACTGGTGATCTCACAGGAGGTCTGACGTTGCCAGGAAATGTTCCTTCGCACTTGCTTGGCCTCCCTGAACCGGTGAACGTCCTGGGGCTGCACCGTTTCCTTGGTTTCGGTAGAAGCCAAGGAAACTCCCAAGGCCGTTGCAAATCAACGCGCTCTGGAGCCTCTCTTTCTGCTCTCAGCTTTGCTTGCACTCTGGGGTGGCCGTAACCCAGTTTTCGCAGTGTCCCCGGTCTGCTCCCCCTTCTCGGTCACCTTCCGCATTTGCGCACAATTTCTGCTGCGCTCGCCCACCTCCACTCTCCGAGGCTCGCTGCTAGTGCTGCTGCATGGAGGCTCTCCCTGGCCCTCTGGGACAACTTGTCCCACTGAACTGAACTCATGAGGCCAAATGGAGAGCACGTCGGGGAGCACAGCTCCCGTTGGACCGATCGACCCTTTGAGTGAGATGGACAAAAGCCATCCCTGCCTCAGGGAGTGCCACCCCCAGCTCTCATTCCCCAGCTCCGCACCCACACCCTGAGGGGACAGAGTCAGGCCCTCTCGGGAGACACCTGAACCTCGCCCTCTCTCTTCGCCTTCCCTCCAGCATGGGCCCTGCTTGCACACCGCCGCTTTTGGGGACGCGTCTCCCACTTATGGCCCCCTGCCAGACGGCTCAGTACCTGGACTGCTTCGAAAAACTTCATATATCCTGGCGCGGTGGGCGTTCCCGGGCTTGGACAGAACTGCATAGAAACCAGAGAAAGGGAAAGCCTCAGAGAATTGGGGACGCGTCTCCCACTTATGGCCCCCTGCCAGATGGCTCAGTACCTGGACTGCTTCGAAAAAATCCATATATCCTGGCGCGGTGGGCGTTCCCGGGCTTGGACAGAACTGCATAGAAACCAGAGAAAGGGAAAGCCTCAGAGAAAGGCAAAACCTCAGAGAAAGGGAAATGGCTCAGGCGCAGAGGTTGCAGGAGGATGGTGGAGGTTTCCCCAAAGCCTGTGCCCGACATGTCAGTGCATCCCTTTGGACCTCAGGTCACAGGAGGGATCCCCCGCTGCCGTGCCTGGGGCCTCTAGGGACCCAGGGCAAGCTCTGGCCTGCAGCTATTGCAGGGGGGTACGTTCCATTAAGAGTCGCATTTCCCATCATCTGCTGAGCGTGGCTCAGATGGTCTTGTTCCCCAAATGACTAAGTTCTGAAAGTCCTGTCAGCGGGGTGTGGTGGGAGGTGAGCATCTCTCTGCATCCACGGAGGGTTACGAGGGAGCATCTCCCCGGCGCGCTGACGGCAAGCGCCTCCACAGCCCAGAGGTGACCGGCATCCTCAGAGAGCCGGTCCTGGCTGCTGCTTTTGAAGCACTCGCTCTGTACCACCAACTCTTCTGGGTTGTGCTGCCGACAGGACGCGCGGTAGAGGGCACTGGGGGAAGAGCCTGAAGACACGGAGTGATTTTGATGCGTGGTGCTGGAGGATCAAAGGACGGCAATTACCTGGGAGGCCTGTTGACTGAATTGCCCCCGTTTTTGCATCAGACACTCTCACTGCCTGACTGCGTCCTCCCCGAAACGCCTCGTTCTCCACAGTCTCTTGGTCCGTCTCTTTAGAAAGAAAGAAGGACAATTGAATTAGAAGTAACCGTTCCTCATCAGGAACACAGTATCTCCAGGAGGCCATACTTCTCAACATCCCTTCATGACGCTTAGAAACAAAGCCGGGACATTTGGGGGTGTACCTAGTGCCTAGTCCCAATGACATGTCATTCATGGAGGACAATTTAAGCACTAGACCCTTTCCACTTTAACCAGCAGACAGAAAATCCTGACCTGCTGGGAGACTAGGAGGTTGCACGTGAGCTTGTTCGCATTCCACTTAGTGCATTTTTGGCAAACGGCAAGATGATGGTAAATGACAGAATCTGTCAGAGGGGACAGGAAGATGCTGTAGCCAGTTCAGCTGGGGAAAGAGCCCTTCTGAGAAGCACTTCCCATCGTGTCAACTCCATCCCACGGTCAGGGTAACAGACACGCATGGTGGACTGAAGCGCCAGCTCTTGCAACCATACTCTGGGCATTTTCACAAGTGGCACTGACGAGCCCGCAGTGCCCCGAAACAAGAGGACAACCACAACCGACCGATCCAAAGCACGACTAGACGCAGGCGCAGCTAAACCAACCGAGACTGAATTCACAGCCCTTCATTTGAGCTGCCTTCAAGTTTGGCGTCTGGCCTCAAGCTGGGTGTCCAGCTTGTACCTTTCCCTGGCACTGAGGTGTCACCGACCGTCCTCAGGCATCAAGAACGACGAGGCTAGACCAGGGTTGTGAAGGTGGGGCTTCTCCGACCCTGGCCAGGGCACTGCCTGCAGCCCTGGCAGTGTCCGCTGCTCTCAGCTACCCCAAGCTGCCTGCGCATCCTCTCCGCAGCCCAAGGGCACTCTCCCCTCGGGTGGGTGACCGGCAGGGTGCTGGCCCTCTCATGACTTGTCAGGAACCAGCTCCTTGGCAAGTCTGTCACACATTCCAGGCGTGAGGAGCACCAGTTCCTGCCAGCTGGGTACCAAGGTCTGCCCAGAACAGCTCTGACCCCGGTAAGGCTCTAACCGGGGCAGCAGCTGGTCCTGGCACTCGGTTTGAACCGCGACTGGCAGCAGAGAGTCAGGCATCTCTGCAGCTCGCCAGCGCCTGCAAGGCGTGAAACTGAGTGTGGCCGCAGTGAGGCTCTGAGCGACCCCCTCCTCCTGCTGTGCAGGCTACGGCTTGTCCATCCACGCCCCCAACACCTCCGCTTCCCACGGCTTCTGGTGAAGAGCAATCATCTCTACCCACCATGTGCTGCTTTGTCCAGTTCCTTCAGGACTCCCTCTAGGACTTCTGATGACCGCGGGGAAGATTTTTCCATTTCCGCTCTGTACTTGGCTCTCGGAGGACCTGAACGGAAAGCACAAAGTTAAATTTCTGGCAAATAGACTACTGGGAATGAGTGCTTAGTCTGTGGTCAGTCGAGACTGACCACTCACCCCTGCGATGCCAGGTGAGCTCCAGCGCAAGATCCAGCCGAGAAGCGGGAAGAGCCCTCCCTGCACCCACATCTGCAACCAAACACCCACGAGAAGTTTCCGTCACGCGCTGGGATACAATACACTGACACAGCTGAATAGCAGAACATAGAAGGGCATCACGTAACGACCTGGCACACACAGTGCAGGTCGTCTGCATTCTCACACCCGCAAGAGATGCCTCGCTCACATTTGGCCTTTGAGCTGGCAGCTCCCAAGGGAAGCAAGAAGCCGGGACGTACCCACGCGATCTCCCTGAGCGTCAGCCCTGGAAGCCGGCTGGGAAGCTGGGTAGCCATCGCCTCCAGCCACGTCTGTAAACAAAGAGAACCGAGAGGCTCCCATGAACTGTATTTCACTATACAAAACAATACAGGGGCGTGAAGGCAGTTCAAACAGGGGATTGCTCCATGGCACTCGTCCCCCCCCTCCCCTCAGGAGCACTGTGCAGACAGGTACTGGGTGCCTGGGCCACGCTGATCCAGAAGGAAAGCGTGCACGGAGGTATCGCTCCGGAGAAAGGACTCCCTGCCGCTCACACCAGCTCCAAGAAACTCAGCCCAGCAAGCCCGCTGGCTTTGCAGCAGGCGCTGGAAGCAGCGCAGGGTTGGAGAGGCTGGCCCAGACAGCTTCCCAAGGCAGAGTGCCCTGGGGCACATCAGCGAGCCCAACACATTCACCCCCTGCTCTTCCGCACGGCGGAGCGTCGGCCAAGAAACTGTTCAGTTCAGTGTTGTCCTGGGCACAGAAAATGAAAACCTAGCTGCTCCCTCATTCCAGTGACATACCTGTGGGATCGCCCTGAGGCTCCCAGAGAAGATCCGGCGGAGAATCTGGGTGGCCACTGGCTACGGGCACAGCTGTAATCAAGCATGTTCCCATTAGATGTGGGGATCTGCTTCTTTCTGGGTGACCTGCACTGACTGGAAGGGGCTCAGGTAACGACAGGGGAGCCAGACGTGGGCGGAGGTTTATTGCCGAAGCTGCAGAGGGGCCTGGGTGACCTGTTTGCTGCACCTGGAGGCTTTCAACAGACTGTTCTTTCCAGGCCACGTGCAACAACACCCCTCAAGGCCCAGCGGATGGACAAAGCTACGTAGGGCCCCTCGGGGATTTTTCTCACGGGGAGGTCTCTTCTGTGCACAAAAGCAGCCCACGTGAAAGCAGCGGAGGAAAACAGCGATCACTCATTCACACGTCTCGTGGAGAAGAGAGCCCTGGCCAGGCAGAGGCTGCTGCAGCAGCGCTGCCCTGTCCGGTCGCCATCTGCTCCCCGGGCTGTGGGCTGGGGACGTGTGTCCCACGGGGACCCGGGTTCGCCCAAGGAGAGGGAGCACTGCAGGGCTGGGGCAGGAACGCTCCTCTTTTCTTTCCTGAGCGGCCAGATCTCGCTCAAGGCCGGCCGGCCCTGAGGCTGAAAGCCGGGATGCCGCCGGGGAGCGGCAGAGCCACCAACCTGGGCCCATCTGGCAGCGAGCAGCCCGGGGAAGAAGTGCTCCCGCGGGCTCTTGCCTGGCTCCTGCAGTGCTGCTCCGGCCCTGGCACACAGCCCGGGGGAAGGCTGCCCCGGGGCAGGGCGGCACAGGGCTGGCTCGAGGGACGGTTGCTCCCCGCCGCCCCCGGCCCCACCGTTCGTTCCCCTGGAAAACGCCCCCACAGCGGCCGCAGCCCCCTGCGCCTCCCCACAGGACATCTGCCTCCCACTGCCCGTGGAGCTGGGCACGGCTCCCCCGGCCCGGCCCGGCCCCGCTGTCACCCCGAGGGGCAGTGGGTGCCGGGCCGCGCTGCCAGGGCTGGGTGCTGGCCCTCACCTGCCCGCACGCCTAATCCCCGCGCTCGCCACCGCGCACCGCTGACACGCCGGGCTTGCAGGGCCACCAGGACGAGGAGGAGGAGGCGGGTGGGGGCCATGGCCCCCTGCGCCTGCCCCGCGCCGCTGCCGCTGCCGGCACTGCTGAAGCGGTGCCCGCGGCACAGCCCTCCAGCGCCGGGCGGGGCCCGGCAGGGCTCTGTGACGTCAGAGCCCGGCCTCCGCGCGTCACCGGGCTCCTGGGGCACCGCCCCTGCCCCACCCGGCCCCTCGGGAGGGCGGGGGGCGCCTGTGCCAGCCCATTGCTGCCCCCGCAGCGGGGCCCTGGCAGGCGGGGGACGCTCACCTCATGGCCCTGCCCCGGGGGGGAAGGGTCAGCTTGGAGACCCCCGGAGAAAGATTCCGCCGGGGGCGAGAAAGACGTTCTCTGTGTCTGGGAAAGGCAAAGGCATCCCTCACCGGCAGAGCGAGGAGATGGCCTGCTTGGAGCACAGGCACCCTGCCCACCTCGAAGGGGCTACGTTGCCAACTTGGCCAGCAAACTCAAGCTCCGCGGCTCCTTCGCGGAACTCGCCTCCTTCTAATGCTAAAAATCCCGCTGGCAGGTCAGAGAGAGCCTTGTCCGGGGGAAGAGCCTTCCCCTGGCTGGGGCGTGCCACCACACGCGTTGTGGCAGCAGTGGCAGAATTGCACGGGAACTACTGTGAAGAATGTAATATAAAGCATTTTGCTTCAGCCATGTCAGAAACAAGCTCATGTATATAAAAAAAAAAAAAAAAAAAGTTTTACTGGGGACAAAGTCAGTGGAGCAAAGAACACAGCGCTGGGCGCAGTGGCGCAGTCTGCCCCAGCTGGGGCTTCTTTCTGTAGAGCCTCCAGGAGATTTCACTGGTTGAGCGAAAACGGCGGGTTTTCTCCTCTTGACACCTGCCCAGCTCCTTTTTCTTGGTTTCTCCGAGGCTGTCTCTCTCAGTACTTTTCCACTGCCCTCTCGGGTGGTTAGTGTGTGTGTGTGTGGGGGGTGAAGTCCGGGTCCCTCTCCATCAGGAGTTCTTTGCTTAACCCTTTTCTGCTGGCTGCCATTTCTCCCCAGCCCCCCCATCCAGATTCCCCTTTACATGACACCTAACCACAGACCCCACCCCCCCCATCCTCTTGCTTGCCCAACTCCCCACAATGCCCAACCATATGCCTAACTTGTGATCACAAAAGGCTTGCTTAACTGTTATAATTTTAACAATACTGCTTTAATAAGAGTAACTCAATAAAAGGAATTGTTTAATCACTTTTAGCGAAAGCAAAATTCTTCTGTTACTTCTCCCAAACCACCCCTTTTCTTTTTAATACCATATTTTGCCTGAGCTTACTAACACTTGTCTCATTCTTTTCTGAATATCCTATCTTTGTGGGCACCAGCTGATGCAGCCATTTCAGGGTTTACCGGCATAGCTGCTATTTGCATCCCCTCAATAACATGAGATACTAGCCATATAAAGCAGGGTATTAAACATGGTAAAAACAAGCAGCCTGTGACAGCACAAAGGACGTAAAATACAACCTTTTCCCACACTCTGATGTTGGACATAACAATAAATCACTTGTTGCACGGATTTGCCGCTATTAGAGCGAACTAGATCAGGATGATGAGCGGAGGTCCAGTATAACATATACTCCCACCTCTCATGCCCATGGGCATGCAGCCCACAGCTGAGATAAAGGTCTTCTTGGTGACGAGCACAGAGGTTAACCTGGTCTTGCCCTCTACTGTTTTCAAATGTAACAAATCCGTGTTTTAACAGTCAATTCAAGTGCAGCTCCTTTGTAGCCACTTCCTTTGTTTCTAAGCAAACGTTTTTTGGCTCTTTCTGTCAGTGTCCTTCCACCGACTCTCAGGGACATCCCAAATTTCGGGGACTAACCTCCTTTTCCCACAAATCAAGGTTACAGTTCGTGCCCCTTCCCTATACTCACAGTCCCTGTTACAGTTATAACACAATTTTCTCCATATACAATACCACCTGCGGTTACACGTTTCACACTCACACAAAACCCACGCTTCACGAAATTCGTGTATGCACTCGAGACGTGGTATTACCCTAATAGGTTGATTTTCTAGCAATGCCCGATCTAACCCAAAACGCTCATAGTCTATTACCAAACAGCTTTTTCCCTGATATCTTTTTGTGGTTCCCCATACAGCGAGTAAGTAAATTTTCAGTGTCACGCCCGAACCCAGTCCCCTCCCGACAAATTTATTTAGTCCTTTTGAGGTAGACTCGTAGTTATCACTTGATGGTACCACAGTCCACTCCCGAGGCTTTTCCACCGGTCCTTTTCCTCGGGAGGCAGGAGTCCCACCCCTTTTCTTTTGTTCGGATCGCTGTCTCGGTGGTCAGCAGCACCTGAAATGGACCTTCCCACTCGGGAGTTAAGGATTGATCGTTTCACACTTACATACTGATTTTCTACTTCTGTGCTGACAATATCCCTGTTATTACTCATACATGGTAATCCAAACATCATTTCATAGGGAGAAATTCCCAGGTCCGCTCGTGGCTGAGTACGGATCCTTAATAAGGCCAACGGCAGGCATTTAATCCAAGGCGTCCGAGTCTCGATCATTAACTTAGTCGAGGTTTGTTTTGAAATTTGATTCATTCTTTCTCCTCTTCCAGAACTTTGAGGGTGCCACAGGGTGTGCCACGCCCATTCGATCCCTAAAGCTTCAGATAGTTGTTGTAAGATTTTTGAAGTGAAATGTGTTCCTCTGTCTGAGTCTATTCTTTCTATTAATCCAGAGCTGGGGATAATGTTTTCCAATAACACCTTGGATCCCACGCTTGCCATTGCTCTTGGTGTGGGGATTGCTTCCACCCAATGAGGTAAGTGAGCCACTAATACCAACAGGTACTTCCACCTTTGTATTTGAGGTAGCTCTGTGAAGTCTACCTGGAGGCTCTGAAAAGGCCGTATGGCTAGCTCCCATCTCCCAGCCACCTTTCCTCTCATTACCTTTTTGTTCACTTTTTGACAAATCAGCAGCTAGTTGTTTAGCTGCCGTGTTTATTCCTATATACCCATATTCTGTAAGAAAAAATCACAAAGCGCTTGCATTCCCCAGTGTGTTTACTGATGCATTAATGACAGAAGTTCTCGTGATAATGTTTTGTTTAAAATCTGCTTTCCATGGACTGGTAAAGTCCATTTTCCTTCTGGATATTTTTCAGCCCCTATTTTAAGTATATCCTTCTCCTCTTGTTCTGTGAAATTCCCGACTTAATTCTCATAATCCCCTGGCGTTACTACTGCTGATGACTCTGTAGCTGTTTCTCTGTCTGCTTGATCTGCTAAGTTATTCCCCCTTATTTCCATCGATGCTCCCCTCTGATGCCCTCTCACATGCACAATTGCAATTTCTGAGGGGAGATTCAGGACTTTTAAAACTTCTCTAACCACCTGCTCGTGTACTAGCTCCTTCCCTTTTACATTCACAAGCCCACACTTCCCCAAATTTGTGGACTACTCCAAATGCATACTTTGAGTCTGTGTACACTGTCCCTTCCTTATGTTTCAAATATGTCCACGCCTGTTTCAGGGCATAGAGTTCACAGACCTGCGCTGACCACCCAGCAGCTATTTTCCCTTTTTCTAACACTACCATTTTCTGCCCATAGATAACTGCATAACCTGATATTCTTTTCCCTTCTAGGCATTGAGAGGACCCATCAATAAATAGTTTTTCCCCATAGGGCAAAGGTTCATCTAACACTTGTTCTCTTATTTTTGTTTGATAATTAATAAAATCCAAACAGTCATGTTCTGGTTCCTGAACACCCTCCCCATATAGAAATAGGGATTAATATTTTTATTTGTTATTAACGTGAGATCTATCTGATTGTCCTGGTTGGGGCTGGACTAGAGTTCCTGTTGGTTTCAGTAGCTGGAGGAGTGCTGCAGCACAGAGACCCCAGGGGCTCCCCAGGTCCCAGTGCCCTCACCTGTGTGCGGGGGTGGGGGGAGCACAGCTGGAGGGCTGGGCCCCGATTGGCTGATAGTCCATGTCATGTGACATTGTGCTCACTATATAAAGGCAGGAGCGGCTATGGGGGGTTGCCACTTCTGGGAGTGTGGCTGTGGTGGCTTTGTGTTTGGGATTGCTGGCTGGGAGCAGCTGTATGGTACATCACCTGCTGATATTGCTGTCAGCGTGTTATTCTGTTACTGTTATTAAACTGTTTTTATCTCAACCCGTGACTCTCCCTTTGCCCCTCCAATTCCCTCCCCATTCCCAAGTGGGGGGAGGGTGGGTGAGCGGCTGCGTGGTGTTTAGCTGCTGAGAAGGCTCAAACCACAACAGTCCTTTTTGGCGCCCAACGTGGGGCTCGAAGGGTTGAGATAATAACAGATTTGATCTGTGGGTACTATCAAGTTTGTTATAATGATGACTGCACATCCTGTTACAATGTCATTTGCTTGGCTCCTAAAATCGTGGGTTTTGTTGCTGCAGTTGTGTTATACATCACATTACTTACCATATGTAGTCCCCATGCTGCTGCTTATTACCTGTGGGAATTGGGTTAAGATTTTTGCCTTGCTGTATTATGTAACTCTAATTTATGGCATGATAAAATCTTCTGTCATGGGAGTTGTGGGGCACCTACTGGAGTGGGTTAGTAACTATACCCTCCACCTTTTCTCCTCGGAAAGCCCACCCAAGGGGGAGATACCTTTTTCCATCTTCCCCTTCTCTAAGCTACTTGCAAGTATACTTGAGAATGCTGAGAACTCTGAATATCCATGGAATGCTCATATTAACGTTGTTGTCTTGTTTCTGGAAGCTGTAGTGTTCCTGAATGTGGTTCAGGTTCTGTTTTGGGTTAAGCAACTGTTTCTGAATGCCACCCAGAGCTCTACCCCAGGGTTACAGAGTTATGAGTGGCTGGGGGTGTGGGGTAGCATGGGCAAGTACCTAGGGCAGTGGGGACCTCCAATGTTTTGGAACTTCACCCCTGAACAAATGCGGGATCCTGAGAAATTAGTAAAATATTTCGAAAAGGTGTGCTGTCATCCTGACACCTCAAGAGAGATGCAGATCATTGCAACATGCTGGAGCCTGGCCCATGCCTACTGAACCTGCTCACCACTCTGCAGTACCCTCAAAAGGAAGACGTCTCTGCATCTGCGAGCAAAACAACCGGCACTGCAACCACTCCGACACCCCCACCAGGCACTGCAGCCACTCCAACTCAGGCGACAGACACTGCAGCCAATCCGACCCCTACGATAAGTACTGCGGGTGAGCTGGAGCATCAATCCACAACAGTATCAGTTGCTCCCATACAGAAGAAGAAATACACTAAAAAATCCCCTCGCATTGTAAAAGATGATGATGAACCAGGGCCGTCACAAGAACAGGAGGAGGAGGCAGAGCCAGTGGTAATCACCCGATCCCTATCCCTGAGTGAACTACGAGACATGAGAAAGGATTTCAGTTGCCATCCAGGCGAACACCTCCTTACCTGGCTGCTCCGATGCTGGGATAGCGGGGCCAACAGTGTGGAATTAGAAGGTAGAGAGGCCAGGCAACTGGGATCCCTGTCCAGGGACGCAGGCATTGACAAGGTTATTGGAAGAAAGACACAAGCGCTCAGCCTTCGGAGATGACTACTGTCAGGCGTGAGGGACAGATATCCCTTCAAGGAAGATCTTACGTGTCATCTAAGTAAGTGGACTGCCATGGAGAGAGGTATTCAATACCTGAGGGAACTGGAAGGGAACTGGCTGTGTGGGAGATGGTTTATTATGATCCAGACGATGCGCGACTACCCACAGACCCAGATGAAGTCCAATGCACCCGGCCCATGTGGCGGAAGTTTATACGGAGTGCTCCATCATCACATTCGAATGCACTAGCAGTATTTGACTGGAGAGACGAAGAGGGACCAACTATGGATGACTTGGCTCGCCGACTCCGGCACTACGAAGAAAGTCTCTCTTCTTCCATTGTCGCAGCTGTGAAGAAACTGTCACAAGAAGTCCAACAACTCAAAGAGGACATGTCCTACTCTCCACCTCCACAGACTAAGGTCTCGGCTATCAGGAGCAAACGACTCCCTACTCAAGCGAGACAGTATACAACACGGGGGAACCTATGGTATTACCTGCGTGACCATGGAGAAGGTATGAGGGAATGGGACGGGAAACCCACCTACGCTCTAAGAGAGTGGGTTGGAGAGTTGGAAGGAAGAATGGCTACAAATCAAGGTTCTTCCAGGATAAGTGCTGCTCCAGTCTCAGCTAATCAGTTACCCAAACAGCGTAGAAGAATTGACTTTGCTCCTGATCCTATGGGGAGAACTTCCGAGTCGTACTTACAAGAAGTGAGTAACCAGGATGAGACCGAGGTTCGCACAGACCGCACTAACCCCTTCATCAACAGTGGATACTATGAGCAGCATTAGAGAGGCCCTGCCTCCAGCCAGGTGGGGGAGAGGGACAATCGTGTTTACTGGACTGTGGATTCGATGGCCTGGCACGTCGGATCCCCAGGAGCATAAGGCTCTGGTGGACACTGGTGCCCAGTGCACCCTGATGCCGTCGAATTTCCAAGGAACAGAGTCTATCAGTATCTCAGGAGTGACAGGAGGTTCTCAACAGCTGACTGTGTTGGAGGCTGAGGTGAGCCTAACTGGAAATGAGTGGCAAAAGCACCCTGTTGTAACTGGCCCGGAAGCTCCCTGTATTCTTGGTATAGATTACCTCAGGAGAGGGTATTTTAAGGACCCAAAAGGGTACAGGTGGGCTTTTGGTATAGCTGCCTTGGAGACAGAAGCAATCAAACAGCTGTCCACTCTGTCAGGGCTCTCAGAGGATCCTTCTGCTGTGGGACTGCTGAAGGTTGAAGAGCAACAGGTGCCGATCGCTACCACAACTGTGCACCGAGGGCAATATCGCACCAACAGAGACTCTGTAGTTCCCATCCACCAACTGGTTCGTCAACTCGAGAGCCAAGGGGTGATCAGCAAGACTCGCTCACCCTTTAACAGACCCATATGGCCAGTGCGGAAGTCTAATGGAGAGTGGAGACTGACAGTGGACTATCGGGGCCTGAATGCAGTCACACCACCGCTAAGTGCTGCTGTGCCAGACATGCTGCAGCTTCAGTATGAATTGGAGTCAAAGGCAGCCAAGTGGTACGCCACAATTGATATCACCAATGCCTTTTTCTCCATCCCTCTGGCAGCAGAGTGCAGGCCACAGTTTGCTTTCACCTGGAGGGGTGTCCAATACACCCTAGAACAGACTGTCCTAGGGGTGGAAACACAGTCCCACTATTTGCCATGGACTGATCCACACTGCACTGGAACAGGGTGAAGCTCCAGAACATTTACAATACATTGATGACATCCTTATATGGGGGAAAACAGCAGAAGAGGTTTTTGAGAAGGGAGAGAAAATAGTTAAAGTTCTTTTGAGAGCTGGCTTCGCCATAAAATGGAGTAAAGTCAAGGGCCCTGCACAGGAGATTCAGTTTTTAGGAATCAAATGGCAAGATGGACGTTGTCAGATTCCAATGGATGTGATTAATAAAATAACGGCGATTTCTCCACCAACTAGCAGAAAGGAAACACAAGCTTTTCTAGGTGTTGTGTCGACATGGCAAACATTACGTTCTCACAATGGTAGAAGCAACTACTGGATGGCTGGAAACATATGCTGTGCCCCATGCCACTGCCTGGAACACTATTCTGGGACTTGAAAAACAAGTCCTGTGGCGGCATGGCACCCCAGATAGAATTGAGTCAGATAATGGCACTCATTTTCAAAATAATCTCATAAACACCTGGGCAAAAGAACATGGCATTGAGTGGATATATCACATTCCCTATCACGCACCAGCCTCTGGGAAAATCGAGCAGTACAATGGGTTACTAAAGACCATGCTGAGAGCAATGGGAGGTGGAACTCTTAAACACTGGGACACACATTTAGCAAAGGCCATGTGGTTAGTCAATACTAGAGGATCTACCAAGCAGGCTGGCCCTGCCCAGTCCAACCTTCTGCGTGCTGTAGATGGGGATAAAGTCCCAGTAGTGCACCTTAACAACATGCTAGGAAAGACTGTCTGGGTTATTCCCACTTTAGGTAAAGGTAAGCCCATACGTGGAATTACCTTTGCACAAGGACCTGGGTGCACTTGGTGGGTAATGCAGAAGAATGGGGAAGTCCGATGTGTGCCTCAGGGGTCTTAATGTTAGGTGAAAATAGCCAATAAATTGAACTGTATTAGGTCAATCACCAAACAGCCCTATCAATGCATCGCTATGATTGACACACATTATATAACAGCATCACACTCATGAAGGAACACATGAACTCAAAGTCAGGATTGGTTTCAGCAAATGATGCCCAGTGACTCCCATAGACTATGAATACAGATGGTGTCAGATGCATCAGCCACCAGCTCCAACTGTAACAGGGACTGCATGCCTTCCTCCTGCAAGGTCACCTGGTCACCTATTCCCTACTGACCAAGAATCACCCTTCCTGCCTTAAAAGACTATAATGACAGATGGAACGCAAAGTTATGAACCAAATGAACTTATGATACATTCTGCAGTGATGGCCCAGTGACTGAGGGAATGCTGTCTGTGTGCACATGCCTAAAACCCAGGAGAAAGGATAACGATCAATTAGACTGTATTGGGTAATAGCGAACTTGAGCATAACGTAAATGATATGGAATAAGGGGTGGATACTGTCTTGCTTTGGGCTGAAATAGAGTTAATATTCCTTTTCAGGGACTAGATGAGTGCTGTGTTTTGGATTTAGCTTTGGGTTTGGTAGGAGGAGAATGCTGATGGCACACTGATGTTTTCAGCTGCTACCGAGACTTCAAGGACTCTCCGACTCTCCATGTCCTGCCCGTGCGCAAGGGCACAGGGAGCAGGGAGGGAGCACGGCCACAGCACCTGACCGTAACTGGCCAGTGAAATATTCCATATCATGGCACGTCATGCTCACTATATAGAGGAGGGGTGGTTGGGAAGGAGATCTCTCGCTTCCAGGATTGCGACTGTGGGATCTTGGTATCTCGGGGTCGCTGGCCGGGAATGGGCTGGGGATTTGTTAGTGGGTGGTGAGCAATTACGCTGTACATTGCCTGTTTATATATTTCTTTTTGTTTTCCCCCCATCATCGTTATTGTTCTCGTTTTATTGCTGTTATGAAACTGTTCTTATCTCAGCCTGCGAGTCTCCCTTCACCCCTCTAATCCCCTCCCCCATTCCCAGGTGGGGAGGGGGAAGGGAGGGTGACCAGCTGTGGGGGTTGGCTGCTGACCAGGCCCAAACCAAGACACGTGGATTTGTTAAACAGAGGAGGGCTAGACTGGGTTAACCTCTGTGCTCACCACCAAGAAGACCTTTATCTCAGCTGTGGGCTGCAACCCCATAGGCATGAGAGGTGGGAGTATATGTTATACCGGACCTCTGCTAATCATCCTGATACGGTTCGCTCGAACAGCGGCAAATCCATGCAACAAGTGTTTTATTGTTGTGTCCAACATTAGAGTGTGGAAAAAAGGTTGGATTTTTCTTCCTTTGTGCTATTGCAGGCTTGTGTTTTTACCATGTTTAATACCCTGTTTTATACGGCTAATATCTCACATCATTGAGGGGATGCAAATAGCAGTTATGCTGGTAAACCCTGAAATGGCTGCATCAGCTGGTGCCCACAAAGTAATATTAAGAATGAGACTAATTGTTAGTAAGCTCAAGCAAAATATGGTACTAGAAAGAAAACGGGTGGTTTGTGATAAATAACAGAAGAATTCTGCTTTTGCTAAAACTAATTAAACAATTACTTTTATTGAGTCAGGCTAAAGCTGTTATTAAAATTAGTGTTGCTAAAATTATAACAGTTAAGCAAGGCTTTTTTGGTCACAAATTAGGCATGTGGTCGTGCATCGTGGGGAGTTGGGCAAGTGAGAGGATGGGGAGTGGTCTGTGGTTAGGTGTCATGTAAAGGGGAACTTGGGTGGGGGGGCTGGGGAGGAATGGAAGCCAGCAGAAAAGGGTTAAGCGAAGAACTCCTGATGGAGAGAGACCTGGACTTCGTGTCGTACCCCCCCCCCCCCCCCCCCCCCCGCCAGAGGGCAGTGGAAAAGTACTGAGAGAGACAGCCTCGGAGAAACAAAGAAAAAGGAGCTCTGCAGGTGTGAAGAGGTGAAAACCCGCCGTTTTCGCTCAACTAATGATATCTCCTGGTTGCTCTATGAAAATAATCCCCTGTTGGGGCAGAGGGTGCCCCATTGCCCCCAGCGCTGTGTTCTTTGCTCCGCTGACTCTGTCCCCAATAAAACATGTTTTTGCTAGACGTGAGCTTGTTTCTCACAGGTAAACGTAGCAGACCGGCGGAGAGGTGGAGGCTTCTCGGAAAAGCCGGGACTATTCCTGCCTTGCAGGCACCCAGAGCCCGGGCTTCTGTCCCGGGGCATGCCCGCGGGGCGCAGGGACCCCCCCCCCCGCGCTGGGGCACAGAGAATGCCTGCCTCTGGGGGCTCCCCTGGGCTCAGGGGGTTCATTCCCGATTTGGGGGACAGCGGGAGGAGCCCGGCCCGGCTGCGCCCGGCAGCCAGCGAGGGCGGGCGAAGGCAAACGGCCCCGGCCCGCTCTGGCCAGGCCCGGCCCGACCCAGCGCTCCCCTGGGGCCCACGGGGAGCGGCTGGGGAGGGCGGCCCCGCCCCCGCGCTGCTCCTCAGGCCCCGCCCCCGGCCGGCCGGGACTGCCGGGCCGCCTCCGGCCCCGCCCATTGGCTCAGCCGTGGCCAATGGCGTGGCTGTTGCCGGGCAGGGCAGCCCGGGCCCCTCCTCCCAGCGCCGCCCCGCGCCCCCTCCCCAGCGCGCGGGGCCTGAGCGGGCCGGGCTCGGGGCGGTTTGTCCGTCCCTCAGAAAGGGAGCGGGAACAAACCCCGCCGGCAGCCGCTTCCCCAGCGCCGCTGTGCCCGGGCTCAGCCGCGCTCCTCCCTGCCCGGCTCCTCGGCCGCCTCTCCCCCTCGAGCGAGCGCCGCAGCGGGACGGGGCACGGGGCTGCGGGCGCCTCGTCTCTGCCGCCCCTTCCTCCTCAGGCCGTTTCCCTGCTCCCGCCTGGGCCCCGCAGGCCCCAGCTGCGGCCAGAGAACCTGCTGCTGCCTGGGCTCCTCTCCAGGGGCCGCAGCTCCTGCCAGGGTCCCGCTCGGGCCTGGGCTCTCCGCGGGCTGCAGCTTCCTGCTGGCGCTGGCCGCCCGAGGGGGACGGCGTTGGTGGCTGCGTCCTCTTCTCGGCAGCCATTTCCCAGCAGCGCAGGCTCCGTGAGGCTGGCCGGGAGAGCCCCCGGGGGGGGCACTCACCCGGGCCGAGCCCTGCTCCAGCCCGCCACCCGGCCCATGAATTAAGGAAGGTGGCAAAGAGTCCTGGGCCCAGCCCTGACCGCTGGATGCCACCGCTGGTTCCTGGCCTCCAACTACGCCCGGTGCCACTGAGCAGCACCCTCGGCCCGGCCGTCCAGCCTGTTGCAGTCCCGCTCGGTGCTGGCTCATGCAGACCATTTCCGTTCCAGTGACTAGAACTGGAACTTTAAGAGAATGCAAGGTGGGCACATGCAAGCCCACAGCTTTCAAAACCCCATACCAAAAACTTGTAGTACTGGCTATTTCCACCAACTGCCTCAAATCCTACAGAGAAGGAAGGAAACACCCCGTAAATTACACATGCAAGGGCAACAAGTTTTTTTAACTCTGGCTTTGGCTTTTCTGACTGCTCGTTCCCAATGAGTGCTGGTTTTGCAAGGTGATCCCAAAAGCGGAACACGGGTTAAAACTCTTTCTCGAGGGACCTTTGGGCAGGGGGGCCAGCCAGCAGAGCTGCCCGAGTCTCTGGAAAGTCTCTCTGAGCTCCTCCTGGGCAGAGGCAGCACTGGGAGGAAGCCCCAGGAGCTGTGGGAGGGAACAGCCAAGGGCCTCCCAAAGGCTCTCCTGGAGGGCTGCAAAGGCAGAAGGGCCAAAGGTGGAGAAAATGGACAGATCTAAGTGGGGTGCTTGGAGAGGGAGCGGTGCTGCAACTGCGAAGAAAGCTGCAGCTTGTGGGAGGGAAAAGAGACCCCAGAAATAAGTCCACTGTCCATCTGGTGCCCTGGCCACCTCCCCAGAGCTGCCTTGGTCAGGCAAGGCAGACCCTGTGGTCCCACAGAACCCACCTGCTCGCTGCCGGCCGCCCACTGACTGAGGAAGGAACGGGCGTAGGACAGTGCCGGTGGGGAATAAGCCCTTTCTCCAGGCTGCAAATCCGAGCACCTCCTCTGGGGTTCAGTCATTTTCTTGGAGCCGTTTCTACAACAGACAGAAGACATAACCAAGATGACAATGGGAAACTTGACTGGTGTCAAAACAAGACCTTGTCTTTATGCCCCTGACATCCTCCATTTCAGAGAAACATAGAATCATAAAATGGTTGGAAGGGAAATTAAAGACTGTCTAGTTCCAACCCCCTCCCATGGGCAGGGGCATCTTCCATCAGACCAGGTTGCTCAAGGCCTTGTCCAACCTGGCTTTGAACACTTCCAGGGAGGGGGCAGCCACAACTTCACTGGGCAACCTCTTCCAGTGAAGGGGTAAATGTTGGAGAATGGCTCAGAGACAAGGGTCCTGAGCCCACCGAGCAATTGTATGATCAGAGCCTGCTCTAGCTGCTGATGCTGGGCCTCACTAGGGTTTGCCTGCAGCTGCTCGCAGCTGCTGATACATGAGGAATGTCAAGGACGCTTCGGCCTTGTGTACCGTGGTGTGTCGAAAACAGGCTAAGGGGAATTGGGAATAGTGGTCTGAGAAACCTAGTGTTATGATAACGGTGGTCTGAGAAACATTGTGTTACGGTACTGTTGTGTATCGAAAACAAGTCAAGAGGAATTAGAAATAGTGGCATGAGAAACTTAGTGTTCTGAGAAGCTTGTGCTGTAAGCTAAATGCAAGTAGGTGGACCATGCGAATACGACCCTTAGAGCTTAAGCCAATCAGCTAGTGACTAGTAGGCATAATTAGTAGAAGAATTATAAAAGGCTGTAACGAAAATCAATAAACTGAACCATGCTTTATCACTCATATTGAGTCGGCTGCGTTCTTCCTCCTTTAGCCTGGGTCCTCGGCATGTTGGGCTTGCCTTGCCTGACAAAGAGCCAGAATTGCCCTGAAGGAAGATGAATCTCTTTCCACAAAGAAATACTTTTGGCTGTTGCTAATGAATGTTTTTTATTTAAGAAGAATGTAACCAATATATTTCTATATAAATACATACTGCTTATGCTGTGTCCATTTTGTCATTTGATTAAAAATCCTTCAGTATGCTTTCCTGTTGCTATTTTGGTTCACAAAGTAGATTCATTCCCTTTACCTGTTAAAACTGTAATAAATCTGCCACTGGGCCACTTGATTTTTTTTTCCACTTGCAGTTAATTTTTAACAAATACTTGGAACAACAGCCTGGGTTTTGTGGTCTCCCAGAAAGCAGATTGAATCGATGAATAGTCTTGAGTTCAGGCATACCGCATCTGCCCAGCTGTGACCTGGAAGAGAATGACCCAGTGCATCTGGAACATCGACTTGAATTCATATGTTTTTCTTCCACGTGTCTGTGAGCCAGGTGCCTGGTTGCACTACAGCGTTCCTCATCAGGGAAGAAACTTTCTCCACACCGCCGCTGGTCTCATTGCTCTGTCTCCATCCAAAGCCCCTTGCCTTTCTCATGTCTATGTCTACCAGTTGGATGCAACGGACCATGGGCTGCAGGGGGCCAGCCCGCCCTCTCGCCGCAGGCTGCAGGGGAGTCTCTGCTCCGGCAGCCCCCTCCCCTGCTCCCCAAATCCCTGCCACACACACAAGCCCAACAGGCCAACCAATGCCAGGACAGCCCGAGGACAGAGATGGGCTGAAAACACGGGCACCGCGAAGCGAGGCCAGCTCAGGCCTCAGCTGGGCGGCAGCAGGAGCGCCGGAGGCCCGGGCAGAGGCCGAGGGCGCAGGCCCTGCCCAGCCTGGGGGGAGCACTGGGGCTCTCCAGCTCTGCCTGCCGGCATGGGCCTTGCCTGCACCCGCCCTTCTCCCGAGAGGGACCAGGCGCAGACGAGCACTGGGGGAAAATGATCATCTTTTATTGGCCTCAGAAAGCACCCACGGCCGAGCGGTGGCCGGCAGCACGATGTTCTCGGGGCAGCTGAATGCCTGGGGCGCCGTCCATGCACCCATCCCTCGCGTGCTGCTCCCTCTGGGGCCTGCGCAGGCTCAGGGCCCACGGCCATCTCCGGGGACCCGCCGGGCGCTGGCAGCGGGGCGCTACTGCTCCTGCTGTCCCGCGATGCAGGAGCAGCAGAACGCCCCGCGCAGAGCCCTGAGCGCCCTCCTGAGGAGGGAGGGCCGTCGGCGCTGAGCCGGGGCGTGCGAGAGAGCAGCGATGCCTGCGGGGGAAGGAGAGTTGTAGGTGAGGGGCTGGGCGGGTGACGGGCAAGCTCCTGCCTGCCCCCCGCCACCAAGGGCTGTCCCCAGGGAGTGGGGGCCGCGGCACGGCCAGCCCCCGTGCGCGCAGTGCTGCCCACCTGGCTCCAGAGGCAGGGGAGATGCTGCTGCGTCTCCTCTGTCATCTGCCGGGTGGGATGTGGCAG
>NW_024881277.1:10566328-10687311 GCF_018691265.1 Tyto alba | reverse complement strand
TCTTGTATGGTGTCCTCGTAGTGCCCAGGCTCTTCTCCTCAGGGTCCCTGCTCAGCTACTCAGGTACAAGCCTGCCCTGAGAAATGAGGAGATTATTCTTCCTCCTAATGCAGGACTGGACACTTCTCCTTGTAAACTTCAAGAGGTTTCTGTTGGCCAGAATCCCAGAGTTTCTCAGGTTTCCCTGGGCTGAAGCTCCATTTGGTCAGCTGTTAGTGCCTCTGTGCAGATAGCTCACCTTGATGGTGGTGGTGTCTCTCATGTAATAACAGCCTGAGGAGTTGCAGTTGTATAGAGATTGAAACAATAAGGATCTCTCCAGAAGCTGGTTTTAGGTTCTCCAGCTGTCTGGGACCTGGATCCCCCCAGTTCCTCCACGCACAGACAAGCACGTGCACACGCAAATGTCTCTCTCCAGCACAACATCACAGAACCGCTGAGCCTGAAATGCAGTCAGCTTCCACCTCCTCTGTCCTTCTTCTTCATGCTTGGTTTCTGTTAGGAGCTCCTTTTTCATCCATGCCATCCTCCTGACACCTTTTCTTGACTTCCAGCATGTCTGTGTGGACTGTTCTGGAGTGCAAAGAGGAGATCATTAACCATCAAACAGTTCTCTGCGCCCTTTCCTCTTCAGAGCTGTATCCCATGGGATTCTTCCAAGCAGGTCCTTCAGCAGGTCAAAGCCTGCTCTCCTGACGTCCTGCCCCTTGCTTTCTTCCCTTCTCTCAGCATCCTACGCTCCACTTTCTCACCCTTGATTGTTACAGCCCTGAGAAGCTCTTCCTTGTTTGCAAGTATCAAGTCCTGCTGCAGGGCACCTCACCTCACTGGCTCCTCAGTCACCCTTGTCAGGAAGATGTCACCAGTGAGATCCAAAATCCTCCTGGGTGGCTTGCACTTCTTTAGCAGAGGCAGTTGGGACAGTTTCAGTCTGCCATGAGGTCCAGGGCCTGCAGACATGAAGCTCCTTCCAATTGTCTGAAGAAGGCCTCATCTACCTGATCAAGAGGTCTGGAGCAGAAATCCACCCATCCTCCCACAATGCTGCCCATGTTGTTCTGCCCTCTGATCCTGGCCTATCAGCTCTCATCTAACTCACTGTTAGTCCCCAGGAAGAGCTCCATGCATTCCTGCTGCTCTCTCACACCAAGGGCAACCCCCCTCCAGGTCCAGACCTGTGGCCTTATCAGTACCTGACTGCAAGACCCCACATTTTCTCCAGGTGCTGCTTTGGGCCACTTTCTCCCTTGAGCAACCAACTCACAGATCCTCTGGGCTCACCAGGGTCTAGTCCAGACATAGGGTCTCAAAATACCTGGCTCCCAGGACTCTCCTACTTGCTGGTTAAGCTGGTTTGATGTACACTAGTGGTTCCACCCACTGACATACCCACCAACATGACACATGCACACAGCCTGATCTCTCCAGTTGCTGGCCCTGAAGGTGCCTGAGCCCCTTTGACTCGTGCTTCCCACTCCAGGGATGGGCCCTTGGACCTCTATCTGTACCAAGAGCAGACATCTCCTCACCCCAGAAAGTTGTGGTGGATGGAATTTCATAAGAAGACAGGACAGACTGGAGTCATCAGTTCCATGGTACGCCTAAACCAGTATACTGACCAGCCACATGTGACCAGCTCCTTTCATCTCCATTTCCCCCTGTTTTCCGATGCTTCTTTCTCCCCAAACCACCTTGGTCCTTCCCTTTCCCTGCCTTTGGTTCTTTCCTAGGCATGCCACAGCAAGCCTGGCACAATCCCCAGTGCTCTCTCTGGCATCCCATAAAGACTCTCAGACCCCCAGAGGCAGAAACCCCCACCCTCAGTCGGCAAGGTCACCCTGGGAGGCTCCTCCGATTGACCCACTTGTTAAATGTCACACCCAGATATTTTGGACCTCTCTGTGAACAAGTATTTTTCACTTTGGGTTTTAAATTGTTTCTCTGAAAACAGGGTGATTCTGGTCCTAAGAAATGGAAATTATTTTCGTTTGTGGAATTGTTGGAGATTAGGTCAGATAAACATGTCCATGTGGGGTATATGTGAAAAGGAGCACAGTTTGTCTGACCATGACCCAGTCCTGATGACATCAACTCCACGAGGCATTTACTGGCACTGATGACACATGATAAGGACCGTAACACGCATCTACCCTGATCACCTGGTAAGTCCTCTTCCATCCCGTCCACCTCCGTTTCTGTTATCCCTTCCTCAAAGGCTGTGTCACGTACACAAGACCTAATGAAAAAGATTTTAAAGAGTCGGAAGTGCAAGCCAGGCCGACAATAACCATTTTTCAGTGGTTAAAACACACTCAATATGTCAAGCAGCAGTCATACCCTGAGATTAAAGACACCCTGGAGTATTTGAGGGCACATCATAGGAAGGATGACCAGGCACCTGTATTTGGTTTACATGGCAAGGTTTTTTGTTAGCAGCAGGGAGAGGGGCATGCAGGGGTGACTTCTGTGAGAAGATGCCAGAAGCTGCCCCATCCTGTCAGATGTGGGGTGCATGGGGTGAGCTGAGTCCTGCTTGAGCCCAAGGGCTTCCAGCTCTGGATGAGATGCCCACATTGCCTCAACCAAATTCCTGCCCTGCACAGGGGAAACAAATTCCTTCTTTATCCCTCCCTATGCATCCTTTTTTTGGTTTCGGACAGGAAAATTCCATTTTCCAGACAGACGCATTGACAGCTTTATCAGGCCAGACCATGTTGGAATCAGTCTCTCTCCACTGTTGGGAGAGGTACATTGGTGATTACTTCAGCTGACTTCAGAGAACATTCCCCAGGGGTAGCCCCGCTGCCTTTCGGGAGCTGTCAGCCCTCGAGCACCAGGGATCTTGCGAGGGACAGCAGCGGGGTAGAGAAAGTGGTGCCTTGGGCTGGGCCGGGCTCCAGGGGCAGGAGGAGCTGATGGCAAGCGGGAAGCACTGGAGAGAGACAGCTCTGCCCGGGAGCAGCATCTCTGCAGAGCACGGCAGGGCTGAGGGCACTGCCCACGGGTGACAAGGGGAGAGGAGAGAAGTGAGAGGGATGTAAGACAGTGTGGAGTGGGAGGATACTGAGAGTTCACTGGGGGACAAATCATCACAGCTCCTAACACGGTAAGTCTCTGGCTGCAGGTGGGTACTGGTAGAGTCTCTGGGAGGGTCCTTCTAGAGCTGGCACATGCCAGGGCTGATGCTCTCTGGAGCAGTGATTATCTGCCGAATGGTCGGGGGGACGGGGCATGTCATCTCCCTTTTCCTGGGGACGGCTGCAGGAGCGTGAAGCTGGGTGTGCAGCCAGGGGCACCCCGGGCTGTCCTTCATCACAATCACCCCTGGTAGGGCAGGGTCATTGTGCTGTTGAGGAGGTGAGGTGTGGGTCAGGGCTGCCCACAGCTCCTGCTGACAGCCTGGACAGCTCTTGGGGGGAAACTTGCAAGAGAGAAAAAAGGGAGGCTTCAGCTGCAAGGGAAGGAGCCTGTGCTTTCAGTTTTCTACTCTGGGTTGCCTGGGTGAGCAGTGAGAGATGGGAATGACTCTCACTGGTTTGGAGAAGGTACTGACAATGCAGATCTGTTTCACTGAGAGGTGAATGAGTCTGGGAGCATCAGAGCAATCTCCCACAGCTTACAGATCACCAGCATCACCAGCAGCAGGCTTGGCAGGTTTTTCTCTGCCATTCCTACCTGAATTTTGAAGCAGAGAGAAGGTCCTGGGCAGTGCCCTGCCCCATTAGGTGTCTGCAGGGCAGGGCAGAGCTGAGCACGCAGCAGCTGGGATGGGGTCTGTGCGTGCAGGAGATGGGAACCAAGAAACCAGGCTGCCAGCAGGCACAGCTCCAGGCAGCAGAGACGTGGGCAGGGAGTGAGATTTTTATCAGAAATCCCGTTTCAGGGGATCTACTAGCACCTCCTGCCATGCCCTGCAGTGCAGGTCCCTTGCCCTGATGTTTGAAAATGGGTGAAAAAAACCCCAATTGTTTAGGGTAGCATAAGAACTTAAGCAATCAGTCAAACACCTGTAACACGTTGTCTGTTGCACTGAAGTCCTTCAGCTAGGCAACTGTGATAAACACCTCGTGGGGAATGCCTAAATGGAGAGGCTCTGTGTGTAAATTGGGAGACTCCTAATGAGAAGCCCTTGTCCTTGGAGATTAAGGTGCTCTGAAAAAGAATGAACTAGCTGAATCTAGTTTGGAGATAAGAAGTGCATACATAAACCAATGAAGTCCAATTCTAATATGTAGGAAATGTTCAAGAAGGGCTCCTCTCCAAACACCACCAGAGACTGCTAGAGACCACCAATGACCCCCATGGAAGCCCCTCGGGGACCTAAACTGCATGCCTAATAACTATGTATATATGATAATGAGTTTTAGGAATTTTGATGAATATGTATGTAAGAGAGTGATATAAGCTTTGGCTACTTTAATGTACGGTGGACATGTCAGGTGGAATGATTCCCTCATGTCCCCAGCCACATAAAGTAATGCCTGCTCGTTAATGCTAAACCCAGCATTAAGGACTTTTCATTCCCGATTTCTGTGACACTGACATTTCTCCCCTTCTCTCTCCCACCCAGCAGAGCCTCTGCCCTCACAGCCATGGAGTCCAGGCCACCAGCAGCCTCCTCTCCCCCCTGAGCGCCAAGAAGAGGTGAAGGGCATCTCTCCTGCCCCGTGCCCGTGCAGCACAGGGGCTGAGGGTGACTGCCCTGCGGTGTCACCGGCTGGGAGGTGGGGCAGAGCTGGGACAGGGGAAGGCTGTCCCAATTGCCTGGCTGTCTCTCTGCTGGCCTCTCCCAGCTGGGCCATTACGGTGCATCTCGTGGGTCCTCCCACGCAGACGTGTCCATGGGAACCCGGTGTCCCAGCTCTCCTTGAAGCTGTGGGGCTCTGTGCTGTGCAGCCCATGCGGGTGGGGACTGAGCTGACTTCAGGAGATGCCACCATGAGGACACTTGGTGACTCCTTGGGGTGTCCTCCCAAGCTGGGAGCCGCTCTGCAGACTGGAAATCTCTCCCCCAGCATTTGTGTGTAAAACGCATTGGAGAATCCCTGAGATGCTACAAGAAGGAAAATGTTAATTTGTTGGAAAAATGAACTCTGTGTCTTTGGCAAGGAGTGGGGTGGTAAGACTTTGCTAAAGTACTGGGAGACAGAGTGAAATATTTAGTGATCTGCAGTGGATCCCTCTGCTCTCAGCGGGGTCTGATTGCTTCTCCAGGTACCGCAAGAGATCAATCCCCCTCCATTTCAAGGGGCAGACACAGGGCACTCGGGAACAAGACAAACGGACAGACCAGCTCGCCTGCCCCTGTGCTAAGCCCCAGCAAATCCTTTTTCCTCCCAGGACTTGTGGCTGCTCAGACTGAGCACAACAGAGATGCTGAGCATTTCTGATTTCACAGAAGAGGCCCCAGAGGAGATGGGGCTGGGGTGGGGGTGGTGGGGTGGTAGGGAAGAGCTTTCTGAAAGAAAAAACAGAAACAAAAGCCTGAAACTCCTTGATGCAGTCAAGTTTCCTTGGAATTGGGGCTGTAGATTTTGTCAAGCCCTTTAATGTTCAGAGGGAATTCACCTGAGAAAGTCTGTGAGACCTGGCCCCTACGTGCCCCCTGCTCCCAGGCAGAGCCTGGCCTAGAGCATGTCCAAAACATCTGGGAGCCCACAGGCCCTGCTCTTCACAGCAGCCCCAGCCAGCCCAAACCAAGTCATAAGAAGCAGGAAAAAGTGAGGGGTAGTGTGTCTAAGGGGCATGACTATTTCAGGGATTTCTTTGGTTTTTCACAGAGAAGTCTGTCCTCACTCATTACTGTCTTTTCCCTCTAGTACAGGCACCCAGGTTCATAGGGAGACCATGTCCAACAGCAGCTCCATCACCCAGTTCCTCCTCCTGGCATTTGCAGACAGACGGGATCTGCAGCTCCTGCACTTCTGGCTCTTCCTGGGCATCTACCTGGCTGCCCTCCTGGGCAACGGCCTCATCATCACGCCATCGCCTGCGACCACCACCTCCACACCCCCATGTACTTCTTCCTCCTCAACCTCTCCCTCCTCGACCTGGGCTCCATCTCCACCACTGTCCCCAATTTCATGGCCAATTTGCTCCAGCATACCAGGGTCATCTCCTTCTTGGCATGTGCTGCCCAGGTCTTTCTCTTTGTATTTTTCTTTGGAGCAGAATATTCCCTTCTCACCATCATGGCCTATGACCGCTACGTTGCCATCTGCCAACCCCTGCACTACGGGACCCTCCTGGGCAGCAGAGCTTGTGTCCACATGGCAGCAGCTGCCTGGGGCAGTGGATTCCTCAATGCTCTGCTGCACACTGCCAACACATTTTCCCTACCACTCTGCCATGGAAATGTGGTGGACCAGTTCTTCTGTGAAATCCCCCAGATCCTCAAGCTCTCCTGCTCTGACTCCAGCTATCTCAGGGAAGTTGGACTCCTTGTGTTTACTGCATTTTTATCCTTTGCTTGTTTTGTTTTCATTGTGCTGTCCTATGTGCAGATCTTCAGGGACGTGCTGAGGATCTCCTCTGAGCAGGGACGGCACAAAGCCTTCTCCACATGCCTCCCTCACCTGGCCGTGGTCGGTCTGTTCATCAGCACTTCATTTTTTGCCTACCTGAAGCCCCCCGCCATCTCTTCCCCATCTCTGGATCTGGTGGTGGCTGTTCTGTACTCAGTGGTACCTCCAGTTTTGAACTCCTTTATATACAGCATGAAGAACAGGGAGCTCAAGGATGCGGTGAAGGAATTGATCCAACGCACCTTGTTCCACCAGCAGTAACCTGCCTCACCTATTCTGCAGATTACTTGCAACTTGGATTAGGTCAGACTTCTGATTTATTTTTCCCTTGTTATACTTGTCATAAGAGGTAACTGCTTGGCTTCATTCCACTTCTCTAGAGGCTTCATCTGTTGTGTCTGACCCTTTCACAAATGCCTTGAACACTCTACCAGATCCGGCCTCCCTGAGAGCATCTCAGCAATAAAAGGGTCTCCTGCATGCAGTGCCTGAAGGCTGGGCTGTCCTAACTAAGCTGCTGCCACGAATAAACCCAAGGAATTGGACTTTTAAAAATGTCTTTTCTCAATATTTACTTCCTGCTTTGGGGTGATAAATTTGTGGCAACTGTGTGATCTATTGGACACCAGGTGGTGCTTTCAAAGACTATTCCTGGTTTCCAGGGGTTGTGTACATGCTGCAGGAGCTCTCCATTACCTCTTAGGTAGACACATGTATAGCAGGGCTGATGGCATGTAGTGTTCCCTGTGGAAAGGAGTCTGGAGGGGTCAGGAAAGAATGGAAACTCTCTGTGTGCCCTGGGGTGGGCAGTGAATGGACAATCAGGAGATGAGACACCCCTCAAAGGTGAGGATCACCCAGAGTAAAGCACTAAATCCAGACACCCATAAGCCATGACCCTGCATTTTGGTGGGAGCCAGTGAAAATGCAGCAGGCACGGGGAAAGGAGACTGGAGAAATGTGGAAGCTGCCTGAGGAGCCCCAGGGCAGGGGGTCTCCTGCTGTCCTGGGCAGCAGGTCTGGTGGGGAGGCAGAAGGGGAAGAAAGGCAGCCACGGCTGAGGGTTACTTGCAGCATAAATGCAGGACAGACAGAGAGTGCCTGGCCTCTGTTTCCTTACGCCCTTTGGACCAGCTCAAATAGTGGGAACACTGAGGAGGCTGCTGTCCCTCTCTGGGATGCTCCCTGGGGGTGCTGTGCCCTTCAGAAGGGTTGGAGCTGTGGGGTGAGTGCCCAAGTCCCAGCCCACTCCTGACCTCTCCCCTGGCTCAGTCAGACAGAGCTTTTTGATCAGGTCGTCACCCGAAGGACAAGGCAAAACATGTAGCACTGACCTGCCCGCCACAATGGTTTTACAGGTAGCTGTGAGATCCCTCACAAGCATGGGGAATTGGATGTGTCGTGTCCCCCCCCCGAATTTTTGGTGTCACACCTCAAAAAGCAGTTTGCATTTCACAGGCCCATTGTCTGTTTCTCCTCCTTCAGGTGGTTCTTCCTGGGGATCCCCTTTAGGTCTTTTCCTCTTTGTTCCGACGCACATGGCCTTCCCAAGTTGGCATTTTGCCCTGGTTTTCCATTTTCGTAGCCCACATGGACTGTGTCTTCCTGCACAGTTCAAAGCCCAGACTTGGCCCCAGTAACCCTGCATGGCCGGTCTGGGATCTGGGGGCCTCCCAGTCTGGCTCACTGGGCTGGACCCCTCTTTACACGTGACAGGATTTGTTATGGGGGCCCCTTGGAGTGTGACACAGTGGCAGTGTCCTCCTCTCTCCTTGCATCTCTGGTCTCTATGTGAAACATTCTAACTCAATTCTAACTCTATTTTCCTTTGTGGTTTTCCTCCATGCAGTAATTAGTAGGGTGACATCACCATCAATCTTACTGAACCTTATCAAGCCCCTGTCAAAACTTTGTTCAGTTCCATCGCACTTATGGAACTCTGTCTATTTAGTACTTTACCTCAATAAAACATATTGCTGCTTCCCTCTTTTGAATGAGGTGCATTCTGCTCTTCTCCAACACCATGGAGGGCCAAGGTCCTTCTTTTCCACTCTCTCCTAGTAGGACCCCTAGGAGGAAGAACATTTCTCTGTGTTCATTGCTTAAAAGAATGGTGAAGGAAGTTCATCGAGGTGAACCACGGAGGTGTGTGTTTCTGAGTGTATTAATATTGCCTAAATGTGCTCTGTGCCTTCTGGCAGTTGAGAAATGCCTTCTTCCCGAGGGCAACATTGCTGGTGCTTACAGAACCCCTTCTGACTGTGCAGATGAGGTGCTCCACAGGTGTGCTTCTCTCATAGCGTGCATTTGAAGGCAGAGGCCAGGTAGCCAAAAATGAATATCATACTGGCAATGAGCCTTTCCAAGGTTGTTATGAGCCAGACTGGGAATGCAGGGAATCATAAAGGTTCTGTGGTCCCCTTGGGTTAAATTAAAGTGAAATGACACCAAATGACTGGTTAAAATGTTTTACTTGCAGTAGAAACAACTTAAACTTGGAAAAGGATAGCAAGCAATGTGGCCTCTTATTAATAAACCTGTAAGAAAGAAAAGAAAGGAAGAAAAGGAAAAGGGAGAGAGAGAAAGAGAGTCGAAGTTTGTGGATCACCACCCCAAGTTCCAGCATTGTCTCAGGTCCGGTAATCTTGAGTGGTAGGTGCACCCCCAGCAAAGTTTCCTGTTGCCTTTTAAGTTCATTTTCTCTGCTGATATTCATACTAGACAAGGAGAGGCAGGTTCTCCTCCAACTCATTTCCATGAGAGATGAGGAAAAGGTGGAATGTGGGTTCTGTGTGTGCGTGGAAGGGGGATCGGGTGCCCCTACCCCCTTGTCAATTGAGTCAGTGGTTGTTCTCACCCCAACACCATTGATTTTTTCCTCAGTTTTTGCTTAGGTCCTTCTGGTGCTGGTTCTTTCTCTCTCTTATCACTCCTTTAACCTGAACATATCGTTTCACTCAGTTTGTTTCCTTTCATTGAGGTTTATCTAAGGAATTTGGCAATACAACCATGAGGGAGTGGAGCCGTGCACCCTTCGATACACTCCGTGTTTCCTTGGGTGGCGTTCCTTAGACTGATCACAATGGTCAAAGCCTGTCAAATTTTTCTGTGTTTATGACTGTTTGAGGCAACAATTCTTTTAGTTTCTTACACATGGCTGACTGCAAAACCCTACGTGGGTCTCACCAAGGGTCGAGTGGTGGTGAGAGGCTGCCACTGCTGGAGGAAGAACCATGGGCGGCTGCCATGGGGTCTGTGCTGGGCAGACATTTCCCCACCCTGAACAACCACCCTGGTCCACACAGTGCCTGCACCATGGGGCTGTGGGGCCATGTGGGGCAGCAGGACTTGGCCAGCCCAGCTGAGGAGGTCCTCCCTGCTCTGCCCACTGCCACCCATCGGCACTGCCACAGCCCCTCTGTGCTGGGCAATGAGGTTTCTGTGGGTGCCCTTCTGTGAGCTGTGTGGGCACCCACAGGGTGTGTCTCTGCTTGGAGCTGGTCGCCTTGGCCTGCCTGCACGGTCCTGGCAAGGCTTGGCCTTGGAGATGGGCTGTGATAGTCCTCAGCCCATGGCATGAGTGCCAGCCTAGGAATGACTCCTGCAGAAGAGCTCACACTGTGCTGGGGGCATGGGTGAGCCCTTCAAGATGTCCTCACACCAGGATTCTTATTGGTACAAAGGGGAACCATGACAGCCTGAAGTGATTTCTGCTGGATGGAAGCTGTGAGGGTTGCACAAGCACTCACAGGTAGAAGGAAAATCTTTTAAAAGGAAAAATTTATTGGGCTCTAATGCCTTCAGTGCAGTGGGGGTGCATACAGGCACAACTCTGATACCCAACTCCACCACCATTATGACCAAAGAAGAAAACAGCTTCATACTGACCCTCAGACCTGATGTGCCATAGCTCCTGCCTAAGTTGATCTCCAAGCCCATACTCAGACAACTTGTGCTAGATCAAGTGCACCAGGCCTTGTCTCCATGAGTTTGGAACATCTCTATTGACCAAGGTCCCACCATCTCCCCTGAGCCCTTGCTCCGCTGTTTGGCTCTGAGGGATTTCTCCAAAAAACCCAACCCTCAAAACCAAACAGCCCACATAGCCTCTCCTAGTACACAATGTGCTCCAGGCCCCAACCATCTTTCCAGCCTCTGCAGGACTGTTCACAGCCTGTCAAGGTCTTTCTTGTGCTGGGGAGACCCACACTGGACACAGCAACCTTACTGGGGCCCATGAATAGAGAAGAAGAGTCAATTCTCTTAAGCTGCTGGCTGTGATTTTGTTAATCCTGCCTGGGATGAGGTTGGCCTGCCTCTTCCCAAGGGCACACTGCTGCTTCCTGTCCCACTTCTGCACCCAGACTCCCAGGTCCTTTTCTGCAGATCTGCTGTCCCCAGCCTGGCCTCTTGTCTGGAGTTGTCCCAGCACAGTGGCAGGATGAACACTGGCATTTGTCTTCAACTTTGTGTGGGTCCCAGGCAGCCCTTTTCACTGAGGGCTGCTGCATCCACCTCTCTCCTCATCCAAAGGGCCCATCATCTCATTGTAAACGGTATTCACGTTGGTCAGGCAGAATTTGCCTTTATTCAGTTTTTACTGGAAGTTCCAAATCCCCTTCTTGTCCTTCAGGTGCTTGGAAATGGCTTCCAGGAGGATTTGCTCCATCGTGAGGCTGAGCAGCCTGTAGCTCCCTCATCTTCCTTTTTGCTCTTCATGAAGGGGTGGCATGTTTGCCTTTTCCCAGACATCAGGAACCTCCCTGACTGCCATGGCCTTTCCAGGGTGACAAAAGAAGCCACAAATTACTTTGGCCAGCACCCTCAGCACCCTTGGCTGAAACTCACCCCATAGAGGACCCACAGAATCATGTATGGCCAACCAGCTTGCTGAAAGTCTCTCCACATGTTCTTGGTCACTAGGCCCACTCCCTCACTGAGTTTTGGGCCCGCTTTTCTTTTTTTTTTTTTTAGCCTTGCTGTGGCTGCCAACACCGTTACCGAAGCCCCTTTTGCTACCTTCTGCATCCCTTGCCAGTTTGAGCACCAGTTGAGCTCTGCCTTTCCTAGCTCCATCCCTGCATGTACAGACAAGGTCTCTGTGCTCCCCCAGGGCAGCCTGATCCCCTTCATTCCTCTGTGCAATTCCACCCCATCCCACAGACAGGCTGGTGGCAAGAGGTTGGCATCTGGGGACAGCACAGAGGTGCTGGGAGGAGGGGCACCAACAAGGAAAGGGGGGGTGTGAGCCATGCCCTGGGCTGCACACAGGGGCACAGGGTGGCTGGTGCCTCGGTGGTTGGCCAGGCTGTATGGGCTTGGGGTGGATGCCAGATTGAGAGTAGGAGCTCTGGGATTTCCATGGAATTCCAGTGAAAATGTGGCTGCAGCGAAAGCAAGTGGGCAGGCTCAGGCACAGGCAACTGCAGTGGCAAGGCTGCAAAAGAAAGTGTGCTGGCCTCCTGCCATGGTTGATCAACTTCATCCATAAAAAGCCCACATAGTTTTTGCATTTCAACAGGGTCGTCCTTGAAGATGAAACAGTTGTCCAAGGCCCCTTTGTTCTACAGGGCAGTTTCCCAAGAAATCCAGCCCAGGAACTTCCTGAACAAGCCAAAAATTTCTCCCTTGTACTCCAAGGCTCTGATTCCTGGGTTTGTCCTGCACACCTCTCTTGGGAGTTTAAACCCCACCATCTCCTGGTCACTGCAACCATGTGACACCAACCCTCAGTAGAAAAGCTCACGTGCCCATGGTTACAATTTCCTGGTGCTCTGTCTCAAATATTTGCTCCAGAATGACACGACAGGCCACATCAAGCCTCTCATCTTGCTGCACCCATTTCTGGAGGAACAGAGAAGTGACAGGGTTTGACTGTCCCCTTTTCAGTGCTGAGGCAGGATTTGGGGAAGTGCGGTGCTTCCCCCTGCATCAGCTCCTTCATCTCACTGAGAGGTGGGGCTACAACATCTGCTGGGCAGCCAGCCCAGGTTCTGGATGCCACCAGTCTTCTCTGGGGACATGCTTCTTTTAGCCACCAGCCGTTGCTGGGTCCTGCTCCACCTGCTGCCAACCCAAGGGCAGCTTCATCGCCCTTCTGGCCTTTGGCAACTTCTGCTCCACGTGGCTTCCTGCTCCTCCGGGCAGCTCTTCTTGCCTGGCTGAGAGCCACTCACAGGTGACCAACAGCCTCCAGAACAGTGGCTGTAGGGGAGAGGGAAGGTGGGCACGAAGGGTTGCACTGGCCTTTCGCCACCAGGAATTGTCTCCTTTGTATCAGCCCTTAGGAAGTCCTGCCAAAGCATCTCCCAAATTCAGTGCTGGCAGGAGCATCTCCTATAGACACCTCTGGTCTGAGCCTCCTCCAGACGTCTGCACCCCTGAGCTGGATGCTCTGCCTGGCACGGGAGGATCAGGCCACTCTCCTTGTACCCACACCATCTCCACCTTGGGAAAGAAACACCTCTAAGATTTGAAGACAGGCTTCAGGCCTGCCCATTGCTCCCACCCCCCACTTCTCTGGATATCCAGAACGACCTGAGGGGTGCTTGGGCTACTCTTTAATAGGACTTAACCAGAGTCTTCACATTGTCTCAGGACAACAAATGGCACCATCCAGACCCCAAACTCACCTGCTGCAGGTCCTGTACTGCATGGTGGTGACTGGTGTCAGGACCAACGGCCACTCCCAGCTGTACTGCTCAGGGCTGTGGTCACACCATCAGATGACATTTGGGGCACCAAAAAGGAATATTGTGGTTTGCCCCCAGCTGACAGCTAAGCACCATGCAGCCACTCACTCACTGTCCCCACATCTCCCCTGGTGGGATGTGGAGGAGAATCAGAAAAAAAAAAATAAAAACAACAAAAAACCCTCATAGTTTGAGATAAGAAGAATTTAATAATTGAAACAAGATGTAGTAATAATAATAATATTAATGATAATAATAGAAATAATTGCAATAATTGTAATGAAAAGGAAGATAACAAAAAGAGAGAGGAATAAAACCAAAGAAGAAGACAAGGGGTGCCCAGTGCAATTGCTCTGTACCCACTGATCCATGCCCAGCTGGTCCCCCCAAGCAGTGATCCACATCTCCCGGCCAACCCACTGCCTTCCTCCCTCCTCTTTATACACAGGTCCTGATGTCCTGTGGTATCAAATAGCACTCTGGCTAGTTTGGGTCAGATGTCCTGGACATGCTCCCTCTCAGATTCTTGTGCCCCCCCTCACTGGCAGCATGGGAAACTGAACAATCCTCGACTTAGGATAAGCCCTGCTCAACAACAACTAAAACATCCGTCTGTTCTCAACATTGTTCTCATCCTAAACCCAAAGCACAGCACTGTACCAGCTGCTAGGAAGAAAATTAACTCTGTCCCAGCTGAAATCAGGACTTTGCAGATTGCCTTTCTTAGTAAGCCTGGCTCCTTGTAACCCTTTTTGTCAAATAGGCAAGTTCTTATGGGCCCCACTGCCCTCTGCATCTGACATGCACACCAGCTGGTTGGATCATTTGTCCTCTGTGACCAAAGGCCATGGCTCATGCTCATTATCCAGGCTGTTTGCAAGCAACAAATTCCTTCCTCTTGTTCTTTGCAGTCACATGAACTAGGATCGGAAATGTCAGGCTGTGCTCTGCCTGTTGTGACAAACTGCTCAGCCCTCATCACCACTTGCCTTCAACCAAAAAGAATTTTCAGCGTGCACAACATTCTTGTCAGGGTGGCTTCTGCATCTGTGCCTCCACTGCCTGCTGGCAGGAGTTTGCTGCAAGTTTTGGAAAGCAGCAAATGCTGCTTTTTGTCACTCCTATCCCTGAAATTGACCTTATTGTTGCCCAATAAGGTGTGGTACTGACCTTCTGAGGCACATAGATTTAGGTCAACCTCACTGCTCATTGTCTTCCTCTGAAGTTCATTGTGACTGAGGATGAGCTACCTCATCGTTACAGTGGTGCTTTCCACCTTCGTCATCACTTCCATTAAATGAGCATTTCTTTTTCTTACCCACACTGCCATACATCCACTCAAGCTATTGTCTTCTCAGAGGAACCATCTGCACACATGCCTTAAATGCTGATGTGCTGGAGCTTCAGTGCACAGGGACCTTGAGATACTTGGGGCTTTGGCCAGCAGAAACCTCAAGTTGTACAAGGAGAAGGGGCAAAGTGGGACTGGACCAGCAGAGGAGTGAGTCTGAGGAGAAGGCCCTGGGCACTGTGAGTGATGCCATATGTGCTGCTGGTAAAGACTCACCATGAATAGAGCCGGCTCCTGCATACGGAGCTGCATTGTAGCATGACCATCGAGACACGGGGAGTTATCATCCCCCTCGACTCAGCACTGGTGTGGCCACACCTGTAACATTCTTTGGGGCTTTCCATTCTGAGGAGCAGGAAGGAATGGGAGAGTGCCCAGAGGATGTCTGCAAAGGTGGGTTTAGAGGGCATGAAGCACATGAAGTGTGTGGAGTAGCTGAGGGACCTGGGCTTCCTTGTCCTGATGGTGTGGAAGGTCGTGCAGGAGTAAAAGAGTAGCTTGAAATTAGGAGTTTTGGGTGTTTTCAGAGATTTTGGACCTTTTCTTTGTAGTGGGAAACCACCTGAGAAAGGAAAAGCATCACAAAGTGCACCTTGGGAGGTTGAGACTGGACAGGAGGAGAAAGAAATGTCCCTTGAAGTGTAGTGCTGTGGTGCCAGAGGTCAGCCAGAGTCTGGATCAGTGCAATGCTTTGTGTTCCAAGGCCAAGGAACAGGCAGGGAGGAAGGAGAGATCTCAGGAACGGCAGGGAGATGTCGTAGGTTGGGTGTCCACAGCCTGGGGGTCTCCGTCCCCTTGGCTATGGCAGTTGTCTCTGCTACCAAGGCCTGAAAGGAGACATGATAATCGCATGGAACAGGGGCCTCGTGGCTTCCTTGCAGCCCCCCAGGGAGGCTGGGAGCTGTGGTACCACTGTCCTCCACTCAGCATTGCCCACCCCACCCCACAGTGCCCCAGGAAGAGCCCTGAGCCAGTGTGAGGGACAGGATCCCCCTTCTTGGGGCTGACCTCTTGCTATGATAAAATATATCAAGTTTTACTCAGCATCAGCTCCCCTTGCACAGTGCCTTTGCCTACCTGTACTCACAGCCTCCAATTTTCTTCTCTAACTAATCCATGGAGACACCTGGTCTGTAATGGGCCTCAGAGGGGCCAATTAACACTCCAAGACACTTTGGCTTTTGCTTCTGACTGTAACCCCTTCAGAGGTTGGTTCAGCTCCTCTCAGTATCTGAGGTTCAAGCACCAAATACACCCCGGGTCTCATTAAAGTGCAGAAAACCCAAAGGAGCCACATCTCTTCCATCAATTATTTCAGGACTTCCAGGCTTCACAGCTAATTGGAGAGGCTTCAGGAGTCTACTTAAAGTGGAAGATTTTAATGACAACTTCGTACTTTTTTTTTTTTTTTCATTTTGAAGGGGTTTTTAATCCTTTTTAATTTTACAGAAGTGATAGAAGCTTTCTCCAATTCAGAGGGTCTTCTAAGGAGGACAGGAAATGTAGCAACAGCGGTCTCCTCATGGTCCCCCACTGTATGGGCAACTTTCCTCCCCACCTCCCCAGCCCCACCATTTCCCTCAGGGGCTGCCTGGGACTTGCATTCTTCTACTTCAGGCTTCCTCACTGATGTTCACAGCTGAATGTTACAGCTCCTTTGCACCAATTCCCACCTGATTTACCCTGAGACTTGACTGTGAATAGTCACAGGAATCTATTTACTTGAAGAAAGAGAAGTAAAACATGATACAAATTATTTTAAAAAAATCAACAATAAATCCTCAACTGTATGCCAAGTCCAAGCCTCCACTAAGGTCTACCTTCCTCAAGCGATGACCATAAAAGAAATAAGCTAGACAAATAGATAGGAAATTATAAATATACGCACAATTAGCAAGTTGCTAAAGAGAGAGTTTGGCAGTTTAAATCAACTTTTCCACCTTCTTGGCCAAATTTCTATCCCAGAGCCTTGTTACGACCTCATGCCTCTAGTGATCTCCCTGCCTATCTCCTGTGCCTCCTTAGCCCATGCCCACCTCTAGCAAATGAAGTTGGGGTGTTGTGGGCACATTTCTACAGTCAACTGAAAAATCATTTGTCAATGTTCAAAGCATTTCTGAGGTGTAACTGAGAAAGAAATGAACTTGTGTTACATCATGTGGTTGTTAACATCATTATATTTAGCAAAACCCATCCTCGAAACAGCCTGTTCTAAAAGCCCTCCTGAAACTGGACAGAAATTAAGATGCAAGAATAAACTAATTAGCGTTGCTGCACTCTAACAAGCTCCCAGGGGAAAGTTACTGAGTCTGGAGAGCTATGGGAGGAATAAAGAGTCTTTGGAGTTTAGTGGGGCGTGCTGAGGGGTTTGGGTGAGGAAGCTCCCTCAGGAGATTGACGTGAGCCTCTCTGGGGGCTGATTAGAGCAGAAGAACAGAGGCAAGTGACTTCAGGGTGACAAAGAAAGGAGACAGAGACATCCTGTGTCGTGCACCCCCTTGGATGTGCCTGCCAAGGGGCTCAGTGCTAATTCCCAGCCCATCTGAATGGTGATGCCTTTGGTCATCAGCAGCTGAGGCTTTCCCCCGGTCACTCTGAGGACAAATACACGCAGAGTGCCACATCCTTGCCCCTCAGGCCTGGCACTTCGCAGCTCCCCTAAACCTTTGCCTATACCCTAACACCTAACCCTGAAAGGTGAGCTCTCATCCTTAGCCCTGCCCTGATCACTGAAGCTGAAACCTCACCAGATGCCAGAAATCTAAGCCCTACCTACCTCCTAATCCTTTCCCTCAACACCCCTCATCTTCAACCAAGTCTTCCCGGGCTGGCCTAACCCTGGGCAACAGCCCGGGTGGGGTGCAGCTCAGCAGAAATGGCCCTGGGGGTCATGGTGGACAACAAGCTGCACGTGAGTCAGCGGTGACGGCTGGCAACCCAGAAGGCCAACAGCATCCTGGCTGTCTGAAGAGGAGCATGGCCAGGAGATGAGGGGAGGGATTCTCCCTTCCATTCAGTGCTTGCTAGACCACATGCCCAGTACTGCACTGAGTTTGGGGCCTCCTGCCCCCAGTACAGGAAGGACATTGATCAACTGGAGCAAGATCAGTGAAGAGGCACCAATACAGTCGGGCATGTGTAGACGTGCAGGGGGCTGGAGAGCTTCCCACTGAGGAAAGGCTGAGGGAACACTGTCCAGTATGGAGACGAGAAGGCTTTGGGAAACCTGTAGGAGCATTTCAGTACCTGTCAGGCAGCTAAGAAAATAGAGCCAGGCTCTTCATTGTGGTGGATGGTGGGAAAAGGAGAGGCAAGGGATAAAAGTGGAACGAACGTTCAGGCAGGAGATGAGGACCATGAGGTCATAACCATGAGGTCACCTACACACTGGAAGAGTTATCTTGAGAGGCTCTGCAACCAGACCCTTGGAGGTTTCCAAGCCTCCTTTCCCCCTACATATGGTCTCCCAACATTGAACAAAACGCTCTGGCTCAGGCAAGAATGAAGCAAAAGCCTATGGCACCAACACGAGCTCTTCTCCCTGGCCCTTCACTTCTCTGTGAGAGGTGTCTGCCACCAATCCCACACTTCTTTCTTCCTCAGCCTTTGCAGCTGCATGTGCCTGGCCTGCTCACTTGACTTTGCAACCATCACCTTTGTATTTAAGGCCCAACACATATCTTGTCACGCCCACTGTAAGCTGGCACCCACCCCGCAACTGGAGCCCACCTGGCCACAGGGGCAGGGAGAGGCCAGGCCCACTCTGCTTGAACTGGGCACAGCTTTTTCCTGGGAACGTCCCCAAGGAGCTCTCCTCACGTGTGTCAGGCTGTGCCTGGCACGGGTGGCACAGGGTCAAGGGCTGCTGGGTCAGGGCTGAAGTAGCTCAGCTGGGAGAGCGTTAGACTGAAGATCTAAAGGTCCCTGGTTCAACCATGGGTTTCAGCAATGCTTTTCTCCCTTAGGGTCTTGCAGAGCCCGTCTGCCTTTGTCCATCCTGCCTGGCCCTCCCGCTCCTTCCCTCTTGCCAGAGCACTGCCCGTGTGCTGTAGCTGCACATCTACAGGTTAGAAGGAGCCTTCCTCTTGCACCACAAGCCCCCAGCCTTCCGCTGGGCAGGACTCTCCACTCAGTGTGTCTTTGGGGTGTTCTCCAGCTGGGTCTCCTTCCCTGCTCCACAGGGATCGGGATCTCTCCACTCAGGGGTCTCTGCAAAGACTGTCTCTCTCCTCATGGTCATTCTCACTGGTGCACAGACTGCTCCCCTCCTCACACACATCCTTCACCTCAACCTCAGTTCCCAGACCAGGGCACACTGCCCACAGGGAGGCCATCGTCTCCGCAGTCCCAGGAGAGGCACTCCTTGCAGCTGAGCAGCACAATTGTCCCATGTTTACTACCACGAAGATACCACCCCTGCATGTGGTCAGGCTCTCAGCCTTGGAGTTAACAGCTGCCCGTGCTCAGGCACCCTGCCACGGAGACCCAGCCAGTGCTGTCCCAGGGCACTGCTTTGCTGTCAGGACAGGCCTCAGCACTGGAGGATGGGGAGGTCCCTGAGCCCAACCCACACCCGCAGCCCCAGGGAGATGGAAGCCTGCTGTCCACCTCACCTCCTGGGATGCTGGTGGGAGGAGTGGTGCAGGGCAAGGCCCAGTGACTAGAGGAGGGGTTATGGGATTTCTGCCCCTGTGTGCCCCCACCACACACCCTGGGATGTCATCAGAGCCTGGGGCACCTCGCCCTGTTGCACTGCTCCTCCTTGGGAACAGGGAGCCCAAACTCAGAGAAATAAGGCTGCTCTCCATGGGCTTTCCACATCTGAGCTCTGCCCAGTGTGGGGCAGCGGTGCTGAGGGCTGGGGTCTCACTGCGACCCCCCTCAGGTAGATCATCAGGAGCTGCAGGAGCAGACACAGATCTGGGGCACAGTGGCAATCCTGCTTTGATGCAGAGAAGGGACCCATCTGGGAGGGCCATCCTGTTAGGTCCCAAAATGCATGAAACAGGTTCTTTCTGCTCAGGGGTGCTGCCCCCTCAAGCACACCCAGCCTGGGGCTTATTCTCAAGGAGAAAGAGGCAAACCTCTACCAGGTGCCAGATTAGGGAAAAATATTACACCTGTGGGAGGGCAGAGCTGGTGGGGCAGTCACACCGGACAGGCACTGGGCTCTTCTCCCCAGTTCCCACTTGGGGCACCTGGAGTGTGCAGATCAGTGTCCATACTGTCCAGAGGCCCCCACCATCCCGTGTTCAGAAGATAACACTCCCCTCTTCTTTACTTCACCTTTATACCTTATTTCTCTGAGATGCAGGGCTGGAGCTTATCCCAGTGGGAGTTGTCCAGGCTGTGTTTGCAATGCCCATGGATGTCACGCATCATTGTGGGGGTCTTGCCCTGGGAACACTGCTCTCCCATGGGGGCTGCCAGCAGGAAGGCTCTCAGGTGTGGGGCAGAGGGATGTGTGAACCTCGGCTCCCCCCAGGTGCCCCCAGGGTCAGCCAGGGGTGGAGGAGCTCCCAGCAGGGAATGGGGCAACACTGCTATAGCAGAAGATGTTGGCAACGTCTGCCTCCTCTCCACTTCTGCTCCAGGGCCAGATCCTGCTGTTTGCAGCACTATGGAGCTGCAGCTACTCCCCACAGGCAATCCTGCCACACACCCAACACACCTTCCAGCCTGCAGCAGAGAAGCCCATTGGTGAAGAGCCGGTGGAGTGCGGAGACCCACCAGCGGGAACAGGGAGGGCAGTTGGGCAGTTTGGGCGCCAGGTCCTGCCCAGGTGCCAAACTCTTCTCCCAGCCTGGCTTCTGCACAAGTTTCTGTGCCGTGGGTGCTGGGGCAGGTGAAACCCCAGCTGAGGAGAGAGGGACCCTGGCTCAGCTCCCAGCAGCACCTGTTTTAGTGGAGGGACACAAAATCTCCACTGCCATGGAAATGTGCCCACATGAGCATCCTCCCAGATGGGTCCTTCTCCAGGCCAGGGGCTGGACACGCTTTTGGCTGCCGCACGCGTCTTGTGGGGAAGCTTTCTCCAACCCCCTGGCCCTCTAACAGCGCTGAGGGAACGGTGCCCTCATCCTCGGTGCTCCCAGCCCTCACGTACCTGCCCACAAGTACTGCCCCGCACACAACCCAAACTGACACCTGGCAAGGCAGCAGGGGGGCAGGGGTGGGAGCTGCAGGGGAGCAGGAGGAGGGTTTCCCAGGGCTGCTCTGGGTCTGCAAGGCAGGAGGAACAGCCCATGGAGACTGGGGTCCTGGCAGAGCATGAGGAGAGAGAATCCCAGCCACGTGTTTCCCAGGAGGTGGCTCTGCACCCTGTCCCACGGCAGTGGGGAGCAGAGCTGCCTCCCAAGCATTGTGGGAAGTAATCCGCGGGCCATGATCCCACCTGGGGCTGGCTGGGGTTTTCAGGGACCTGCGGTCACCTTAGTGCTCGCTTCTGTGAGACAAAAGCCCAGGGCTCACCCTGACATGGCAGCTCTGTCGTGGCCTCTGCATGGTGGGATCAGTGTGGCCCAGGCAGGGCCTGGGGAAAGAGCAGCTGGAACCCTTGGGGGGAAAATGGGTGCTCCCACTGGGGTGCATCATGGGACCTATCAGAGAGTCACTTTGATTAGAAACTGCCTGTGGGCAGCAGGATGGATGTCTCTCACCAAGATTATTCCCCAGGGACCATGGCCTCACGCAGCCCCACAGGCTGACCCTGAGCCTGCTGTCCCTGAGACGTGTCCCTTCCTTGCCATGGTGTCTCTGTTCTCTGCTCCCCCTGACCAGCCTCAGGGAGATGCCCTGACACCTGGTAGGGAAGCATCAGCTCTGGGTCAAAGCCCCCAGAGGCTTTTAATAAGCAAATATAAGAATGCACAGCATAAAAATGGGAATAAAAACGGAGGAAACTCCCAGCAGTTTCTGCTGCCCATGGCTCAAGGGAGACAGTCCCCTGGTGCTCGCGGCTCTCCCAGCTGCACAGACCTCTCCTCCCTCCCGGCTGCACCCAGCTGTGCAGCAGGGATGGGCTCTCCTGGCCTGGGGCTCAGGGACTGCTGTGCACCAAGCTCGGGTGTCACAGCCTTTGCGTCCTCACAGGGAAGTGCCACAGGCACCTCTTCAGCATCATCATAGCCCATGCTCCCGGGGACAGGGACGAGGTGTCTCCTTCAGCTCCAGGGACGTCGGCACTTCTCCAGGAGCGCAGGCTGCCCCCTGCAAGCAGCAAGGTCGGACGTTTCAGTTCACCCATGGGGTCTGTACACCACCACCCTCCCTGCTCCTCACCACATTCAGCTCCTTCTCCCACCCCCGGGCCTTTCAAGGAAAACTCCCATGCCAGGTTTCCCTTCCCTGCAGGTTTGGGTGTCAGTAGGGTAGTGACTTGAGGGGCACCAGGGATGGCACCCTAGGAACAGGCGCTCTCTTTCCCTCTCACCTCCAGGTGCAGCCCTGGGCCCTGCTCCCTCCTCTGGCATCCTGGGCATTTCCCACTCTCCCTGCCCAGGCACATCATCCTCCCCCGCATCAGGAACCTCCCTGGCATCATCGTAGCCATCTGCTGGGTCACCTCCGGGCAGGACAAGGACGTCTGAAAGGAGAGGGGAGTTGGTGACAGTGAGAAGATCCGTCCTGCAGAGCAGAGGATGGGAGGATGTGCAGGGACACAGAGCGCAGACACTGGGCTTGGCAGAACCACAAGAGATGCCCATGTCTCCCCTTCTCCGATGGTGACACTCAGGGACACCTCTGTCCACCCCATGTCTGCAGGGAGATCAACCCCTTCCTGCCTCCGTTACCTGGTGCTGATCCCAGACCTTTCTCCTCCTCACTGACCCCAGGGTGGGGCTGCAGCTGGGTCAGGGACTCCTCTGAATAGGAGCCTGGAGAGATGCACAGCGGGTGTTATGGAGCAAGCCCCACTGACGTGGTTCACGGTCAGCGCTGCTGGGGAAGGGGGACCCACAGAGCTGGGGCTTGTGGGGAGGAGGCTGGGAATTCACCCTGCTCCCCCGGGACAAACCCTGTCTCAAAGGAGCTTCCAGAGCTGGCCCAGGACAGCCCCTTCCCTCGCTCCTCGGGTGTCTCATGGGGTGCAGGGGCAGGAAGAGAGGGGCTGTCCAGCTGGGACAGTCAAAGCTGACTGGGAGAAAGCTTCTCTCCTGGGATCAGGACCTGGATGCTCTCCCCACAGCTCCCACAGCCCCAGCCACAGGGACCACAGGCTGGGGGCTTCAGGGGTCAGCTCTCGGTTGGGGCCAGAGGAAAGGGTCCTGCGGATGTGCCTCCAGGGAAGACCCACACCCACCTGAGCGATCAAACTTGGCCCGTTTCTCCCACGCTGGGCTGTACCCGATCTCCTCGTACACAGCCTCGGGGAAGGGCTCCTGGGCTCTGCTGGAGCCTGGGACAGAGGCAGGGCTGGCACAGGGACAGGCAGAGGGGCAAAGGGACCCCACTGTGCTCCCCCAAAACGGTTCCATGTGCCACCTCAGGACTGGTCCAACAGCACAGCCCCACTGCACTGTCCAGGCACAGCTGCCACATCCCCAGTGAGGGCAGCATTGGTGTGAAGATTATCTGGGGCAGCATCACCCTCACATCATCCCTTTGGAGACAGCGCTCATGCCCCTCTGGCCTGTGTGCCATGTCCCCCTTGTCTCACCCTGGATATGTTCCCACATTTCCTCTCCACCTGGAGCTTGCCCCTACCTGCCCCTGTCCCACCAGGGGGTGGGCAGGGCTGGGCAGGGGGACAGCCTGGGGGCCTGACACCACGGTGATGGACCCTGCTGCCCCACACTCCTCCTAGCACCTCTCTTGCCCCAGAGCCCCCTCCAGCACTACCGAGAGCACTGCCAGCCTTGGCCATCCCCTCTCTGCCATTTCTCTCCTCACCCATGGCTAACTGCCCCCACCTCAGGGCTCTCTCCACCCCTTGTGCTGGTGCCCCACAGCCAGGCACAACGGGGAAGCACGAGGCAGGTAGCAGCACACAGTCTCACCCTCCCGCTCTGCCTGTGCCCCTTGCTGACACCCCCGCAGCACCCCACAGCCCTGCCAGGAGGTATCTCCCCCAGCACCTCTGGGCAAGGACCCACCTCTGCGTCCAGCCCTGGCGCTCAGCACTTGTCCAGCCAGGAGGGCCAGGAGCAGGCAGACAAGGGTCCCCAGGATGATGCACATGATGACGGGCACTGAGACTCTCCCGCTGCTGCTCTGATGGCTGGGTGGGATCTGCATGGGAGACAACTTCGAAGGGGCAGCACCCAGGGGTGAGTGACAGGGAAGCTTCCACCCTCCTGGGTAAATTACAGCTCTCCCACCCCCTGCCACCACTCCAGTATCTCCTCCAGGCAGTTTCACACCCCAGCTAGGAGCCCCTTCCATCCAGCTGTGGGTCACAGCCTGGCCCCGGGGGTATCCAGCCTGGGGGAGGACAAGTTACCTGCTCGGGGTGGGGGTGTTGTCGTCCTGGGTGTAGCTGCAGAGGAGGAAAAGGAGAGCTGGGCTTAGACACTGGGTGTGTGGGTATCAGGAAACCTCCCCCAACACACCGTGTGTGTGTGTGTGTGTGTGTGTGTGTGTGTCTAGATGTCCCTGACACATCCAACCCAAATTGCCCCTCCTGTAGTGCCAGAAAGGGAGGCCGGGCAGAGCCCAGCACCTCTGCTCTGGGAGGCAGGCAGGATGGCAGAGGCAGCCCAGGGGATAGCCCTGGGGCTGCAGGGCCCCACGGGCAGTGGCCAGAGCACGGCCAGTTACACCGAGGCTGCTCCCTGCCTGGCACCGGGCTCCTGCACTCCACAGGAACGTTCTTTCTCTCGGGAGGTCGGGGTCCATGCCAGGACGTGGACAAAAGGCCTTCCCTAGCTCCCTGCCAATACCCGAGCAAGGGCTCCCAGCCCTGCCACTCACCTGAGCAGCGCACGGCAGCATCTTCCTTGTGCCGGCAAGCCCCGCTGTCCCCGGGCCGGGCCCAGCAGTCCTGCAGGGATGGCTCCGTCCCCCGGCACTCCACCTGCTCCAGCCAGATGGGGCCCGTCCCCATCCCAAATGCAGCCTCATGCAGGGCAGACACGGGCCACAGCCCAGCTGCCTGCACGCCACCTCGGCATCCTGCATGTCCCACGAGTCGTCGCACACCGTCCCCCAGGAGCCACGGTGCCAGACCTCCACTCTGCCCGAGCACCCGTCCTTGCCTCCCACGGCACGAATCTTCTCCCTGGCTGGAGAAGGTAAGACCTCCCATGGCACCGGGAGAGCAGGCAGAGCCCTGCCAGACACAGAGGGGAGCTCCCTACCTGTGCAGCTCGTGGAGTTGGGGCACGGGCCAGCGGGTGGGGCATTTCTGGCTGTCCCCCTGAAGAAGGAAACACTGTGGTGAAGGGGCTGGTTTGGGGGATCATGCAGAAGAGAGGGGGCTGAGCTCTGCTCGGGCCTCCCTGCACCATCTGGGGCACGGCAGCAACTGAACCCCAGTCATCCATGGGACACGTGCAGGACTGTGGGGGGACCCTGATTGCTCAGCCCCAGAAGGTCCCTGGCTCACAGAGCAGCAGTAGCTTGTCTATGGAGGGGAGGCTCTTCTGAAGCCTGTCGGGTCTCTTCTGAGACCTCACCTGGAGATGCCTCTGCTTCCCCAGGCACTGCTGGCAACCTGGTGGCAACTGCTGCTGGATGTGTGGCCGCGGTCAGTTTGTGCCACTGGCAGCACAAGGGTCTGGCATGGAAAGTAAAAGCCTCTCCAAGCTCTTTCTCTGTGTTTGGCCATGCCCCGTGGGGAGCAGGAGCTGGGGTGACACTGGTGCTGGGTGCCTCAGAGTTACCATTGCAGGTGATGTGGATCTCCTCTTCCAGGTATTCACATGACTGTGGTTCCAGGGTGTGGAGGGACACTGCCAGAAAGAGCTGTTTGTCTCCCCACACTGCACGCGATCCAGCCAGGCAGGGCCAGACACCCTGCCAGAGGGCAGGCGTGTTTCCAGGGATCCTCCGTCCCCGCAGCCCAGCTCCTTGCACGCCAGTGTCACCGTGTTGTCAGTGATGGAGTTAGAGCAAATGCTCCCCCATGTCCCGTTGTAGAAAACCTGCAGGCGCCCGGAGCAGCCGTCGCTGTTCTCCAGCCTCAGGGCCACGAACTCTGGGAAGAAAAGGCCCCAAAGCGGGAACAGGCTGATCTGGGGCTGTGGGAGCCAGGACACCTCTGCACCCCCCAGGCCCTCAGCCGGGCAGGGGCAAGGCCACCACATCCCCCTTGCACCCAGGGGCAGAGAGAAGTCCCGGATTTACAGCCACCCTGCCCTTCCCGCGAACCCTGGGGACAGCTGAGCTCCCCAGGGACCCCCCGTGGGACTGAGGGTGTCCGTGCATGGGTGGGCCTGGGCAGGAGCTCAGAGGCAGCCAGGGGCAGCCTTGGCCATGGCCGGCTCTCCCCGCGTCCTGCCCTCCCCGGGACCAGGCTCCCACCACAGCTCCTGAGGTGGCACAGACCTGAGCAGATGACTCCCGCATCCTCTTTGTGCCCGCAGTCGTGCTGCCCCCAGGGCCCAGCCGGGCAGTCCCAGAGAGCAGCTTCGGCCCCGGAGCAGTTCACACCATCCAGCCAGATCTGCCCGGAGCCTTCCCCGAACGAGCGGAGCCGGCTGCCTCCACTGCCTCTCCGCAGCCCAGCTGGTGGCAAACGACGGCGGCATCAGACAGGTCCCAGCCGTCGTCGCAGACAGTCCCCCAGATGCCCTGGGAGTAGATCTCCACTCTCCCCGCACAGCGCCCGGCCCCGTTCACCAGCCGGACCCGCCGGCTCCCTGCAGCGGGTGGAAACCCCAGTCGCTGTCAGGGCCTGCCCCTGCGCAGACCGTCACCTGGGCGCCTGGGCAGTGCCACTCACCCCAGCAAATGACTCCCACGTCCTCCGCAAGCCCTGCCGCCAGCGCACTGCTGGGCAGGGAGGTGTTGCAGAGGGTCAGCTTGGCCTCGTGCCCTGCACACCGGACCCCTCGCAGCCCCACGGGGCCCGTCCCTCGCTCAGGCTTTGGGGGGTTGTAGGCTGTCCCTGCCTCTCCGCACGCAGCTGCCGGCACACCACGCTGGCCTCCTGCACGTCCCACTGCTCATCCAGGACTCTGCCCCACCCCATCCTGGAAGATCTCCACTCGTCCGTCGCACCGGCTCCCTCCGCCCACCAGCCGCAGGGATCCAAAGCCGGCTGGGCCTGGGGAGAGCAGAGATGCCACGGCCATCGGCGGCACCGGGAGCATGGCACCCTGCAGGGAGCAGGGCGAGGGGGGATTTTCAACCAAACGGGACAAGGTGGAGCCTTGTGCTGACGAGAAGAGGGCAAAGCCTGGGCCCTCTCTGCAGCTCACAGCCAGGTCAGCTGCTGCTGGGGGCACCAGCTCCTGCCTGGGTGGGGGATGAGGCTCTGCAGGGCTCTCTGTGGGGACGGGATGCGGTCGGCTGCAGCCAGAGGGATGGAGCAGAGCCCTGCAGCCCTGTCCTGGGCTCGCTGCACAGTACGAGGACAGAGGAGCCGGGCCTGGCGGTGGTGCTGGGGCCTAAGCCACTGCCCTGGGGGCAGATGCCTGCCTCCGTTCAGTCCTCAGCTCTCCCAAAGTCGAGCGGTCAGTCTGAGCAGGGAAAGCCCTCCAGACGGTTCCTGGGGAAGCCAGGGTTTCCCCAAGGAGAAATTCAGCCTGATACGGCCATGGAACCCCTGCTTTTAGTGGCTATGTTGCACACAAGTGACAAATGGAGTTCATGCAGCATTTTTCCAGCACTCACCTGAGCAAATGACAGCAGCAGCGTTCCCTTGGGAGCACGGCGAGGCCCCAGGTGGTCACTGGGCACTGTTGCAGGAGAGCTTCAGTCCCGTCACAGTGGAATGAGTCTCCCAGACAGGGCCAGTCTCTCTCCCAAAATGTTCTCCTCCAGGAATGGACTCAGCAAACCCGCAGTTGAGTTGATGACAGAGAACGTGGGCATCCGAGAGTCCCAGGGAGGCACAGAGGGTCCCCCAGGTCCCCAGCACCTGGACCTCCACCCTCCCGCACACACTGTGCTGCCGTTCACCAGTCTGATCCCTGTGTACTCTGGGGACAGAGGCGGAGAAAAGAGAGTGGATTGGTGCTCCTGTACCCTCAGTAGCTGGTGGAGGGCCAGAGGGACACATGTCTTTGTTCTCCTTCTGCAGTATTGTCATGCTGCAAACAAACCCATCAACCCCTCCTGTCCTCACACCCGGCCCAGCACGGTCCCTGCTCTGTTCCCCAACCCCTACCACACCCCGGTGTTCAACAGCCCACCCTGAGTCCTTACCTGTGCAGTTCACACAGCGCTGTTTGCGTGGGTGCAGGGCTGGTCCCGGGGGGACCCCTGGGGCAGGAGGCGAGGAGGGATTCATTCCCCACACACCGCAGCTCTCCATCCCACATGGGACCCACCCCTTCTCCAACGTGACTTCCTCCAGCGACAGGCAGGGCTGCGCCGCACTGCAACTCCCTGCAGAGCACGTCAGCAGCCTTGGGACCAAAGTGGGAATCACAGACACTTTTCCACAGGTCCCGTCATGGATCTCCACACGTCCTGAGCAGCGGTTCTTCCCTTCCACCAGACGGAAAAATCCTGGAAATAAATCAACTGGGAGTTCCCAGATCTTGGTGGCATTCCCATGCCCACATCCCAACCACCTCCACAAACTGTGACCAAAATGCTCACTGCACATCTCAGAAGAAGCTATTTAAGGAGTGATGGTGTCACAAAGGCACCATGTCAAGTTACACACATTCTCCATCATCACAGCACTCAGGGGGGTGTGTCTATTGCAGACCCACAGCAGAGTCTGCAAACCACGTTGGCACCGTTGGGACCAAAGTGTGAGTCACAACCGCTGTCCAAAGGCCTCATCATGGATCACTATACGTCCTCAGGAGGACCGGTGCCCTTAGAGCAGCCGGACAGATTCTGGACCAACCAATGACCCTGAGAGTTCCCACAGCCTCTGGCAATACCCTGACTACATGCCAGCTGATCTCCAAGGTGGCCACAGGCAAAAAAAATCTACGATCCCCAGCTGCTCTCAGGGGGTGCTGGTGGCACAAACACATCAGCCAATGGTCCTGTGTCTGCTAAGGGGGACAACCGAAAAGTAGCTCCCCATCTCACGCCCTTCCACAGGACGGTGGGTGGCCACAGGAGTCACTTCTGGTGCCTCTGGCATGGGGGCAGCTGGCCCTGCAGCACTGCCAGACAGCTCCTGGGTGAACAGGAGGAGAAAGATGGCAATCAACAGACCATGCAGGGCAGGGATGGAGGGTTCATCTGCAGCTCAGGGACCAGGCACAGTAAGGCACCCTTGGGCAGGTTCCCACTGGCTTTCCCCAGGGACTGGGGACACCAGTAATGACAGTTCCAGCTCAGCAGTGCGACTGGCCACACTGGGCAATGCTCCGTGCCTGACTGTTGCTCCTGAGGGCAAGCAGGTTCTTCCACAATCTGAGCCCCAGAGGTATGGAATAGGTTGTCTCTTACCTGAACACACCACTCCAGCATCCTCAAATGCTCACAGTCATGTTCACCCCATCCTCGTGTGTGCAGTCAGACAGGGCAGATTCGGTGCCATTACAGCCAACATCATCCATCCAAATGGGGCCAGATCCTGGCCCAAAGTGTCCGTACTGAGGAGCTCCAACAGCAGACCCACAGCCCAGCTGTTTACAAACCACTGCTGCATCCTCATGCTCCAGTAGTGACCACACACGGTCCCCCACTTGCCCTGTTGTTTCACCTCCACTCTCCCAGCACAGCGCCTCGCCGTCCGCCAGCCTCACCTCCACAGCACCTTCAAACACAAGAGGAGTCAGGAGCACCAGCCCCAGACATGGGTCTGGGGAAGCCCTGCAGGTGGATCAGAGGCACCAGGGTGGGAGCCCACTCCCCTCCAGGCTGTCCCCAGGGCATTCAGGGGTCCCTTCTATCCTCATGGGCTGTGCAAGGGGGTGCCCAGCTCCAGCCTGCTGGGTCATTTGTGGCACCACACTTTGGCACTTCCTTCCACTCCAACAGCCCCTCGCCCCTGTCTGTGCCCACCCAGGGCTCCTGCTCCTCCCCAGACAGCTGAAAAGGGACCTGTCCCCACCAGGGCTCCCCCAGGATCACACGGCTACTCCTCCCCAGAGCCCCCAGCTCCCCTGGACCACAGCCTGCCCTGGGCCCCTCCCAACTCACCCTCCTCCCTCAGGACTTTCCGTGTCCCCTGTGGAGCAGAATGATGGTCCCAGTGAGGCCTCCCAACCCATGCCCCTCCTTGTCCTTGGGCATCAGCCCAGACCTGACCTTGTCTGGGATCCCGCAGGAAGGTCACCCCTTTGCGAGCCTCTGGGAACAGATACCCCAGTTCCCTTGTCTCCACAAGCACAACCCACCCCCGGTCAGGCCGGGATCACTCTGACTGGGACAAGAGTGAAGATCCCACACCCTTCCCGGGTACCCCGGAGGCTGGCTGTGCCTCTGGGATGACAGAACAAAGAGCCACCAGTTAAGGCACCACCAGCTCACAGGGAACAGAGCTGGCAGAGCCAGGGCCCCAGGGACGGTGCCCAAGGATGGCAAATCCACACCGGGTACCAACGGCCAGAAACGTGGGAGCCCTGGAAGCAGAAAAGCCCTTCTGCACGCAGAGAAGCACAGGCTCAGTGAACCTGTTCACTTTCTAGCCCTTGTCACATCGACACATGGGAAGAAGCCCCATTTCCAGAGGGATCCCTGTGCTGCTCCTTGGCCCCAGGGCTTTGTGGCAGGGCAGCAGGCATTTCCCCCTGCACAACTGCACCCAGAGGAGCAGCTACAGTAACTAAGGGGACAGAGGGACTCTGTCCCCATCTGGAACCTTTCGGCAGCCGTGCACCAAATGCAGGAGGATGGAACAGAAGCGAGACATTGGCTTCTGCATCTTTTCCTGCGTAACTGCAGACTGCAGGAGACAACATCACCCCTCCTGTTCTCAGGCCAAGGCCAGCACAGTCCCTGCCCTCCTCCCCTGCCCCCGGCACAGCCCAGGTGTTCAACAGCCCACCCTGAGTCCTTACCTGTGCAGTTCACACAGCGCTGTTTGCTTGGGTGCAGGGCTGGTCCCGGGGGGACCCCCTGGGGCAGGAGGCGAGGAGGGATTCATTCCCCACACACCGCAGCTCTCCATCCCACATGGGACCCACCCCTTCTCCAACGTGACTTCCTCCAGCGACAGGCAGGGCTGCGCCGCACTGCAACTCCCTGCAGAGCACGTCAGCAGCTTTGGGACCAAAGTGGGAATCACAGACACTTTTCCACAGGTCCTCGTCATGGATCTCCACACGTCCTGAGCAGCGGCTCTTCCCTTCCACTAGCCGGAAAAATTCTGGAAAAAAATAAAAAGAAATCAACTGGGAGTTCCCAGAGCCCTGTGGCATTCCAATGTCCACATCCCACACCACCTCTAAGCAAGCTGTGACCAAAATCACTCACTGCACATCTCAGAAGAAGCTGGGGCATTGTTGGTGTCACAAACACATCCAGGCCCCCCTGCACCCCTTCTCTACACTATCAGAAGATCCAAAGATATGTGTCTGTCACAGCACCAGACACTACTCAGACAAACTGCTGCTGCACAAGGTGCCCTGTGCTTCCTGGCATGGTCCCCCCAGCACCAGTGGTGTGCGCAGTTTGGGTCCAAGGCCAAGGGCTGTGTGCCACCCTGCTCCTCTGTCCAGGCACAGCACTCGTGCTCCCTGAAAAGTACTCATGCCTGTGATGGGAATGACCCACGGGGACCAGCTACCTCATGCTGTTCCTCCATTGTGTGATGTTCCAAGTAAGACCTGCCCTGCTTTCTCCAGCACAGGGTCCTCAGCACTGTTGCTGGGAACTGGCAGACTGAGTGGAGTCCAGTGGATACCAGTGGACACACTGGGGCAGGGACAGAGTGTTCATTTGCAGCCTAAGACACTGGCTGAAGAGGGGCTGAGACACTGTGGCAGGGTTAGTTCACCCTGGGGTAGGCTCACTCTGGGCTTTCCCCAGGCACTGGGGTCACCAGTAATGACAGTCCCAGCTCGGCAGTGTGACTGGCCACATTGAGCAGTGCTCCAGTGTCCGCGCGTTGCTCCCTGAGGGCACAGCCAGATCCTTTCCACATCCCAGCCCCAGAGGTGGAATAGGTTGTCCCCTTACCTGAACACACCACTCCAGCATCAAGGGATGACCACAGTTATGTTCACCCCATCCTCTGCGTGTGCAGTCAGACAGGGCAGATTCGGTGCCATTACAGCCAACATCATCCATCCAAATGGGGCCAGATCCTGGCCCAAAGTGTCCGTACTGAGGAGCTCCAACAGCAGACCCGCAGTCCAGCTGTTTACAAACCACTGCGCATTCTTCATGCTCCAGTAGTCACCACACACGGTCCCCCACTTGCCCTGATGTTTCACCTCCACTCTCCCAGCACAGCGCCTGCCACCGTCTGCCAGCCTCACCTCCACAGCACCTTCAAACACCAAGATGGTATGGGTCAGGACAGCGCTAAGCCCCAGACTGTGCGTCTGGGGGAGCCCCCTGCCAAGGTAGAGTCAGAGGCACCAGGGTGGGAGCCCACTCCCCTCCAGGCTGTCCCCAGGCAGTTCAGGGGTCCCTTCTATCCTCATGGGCTGTGCAAGGCTGGGGGTGCCCAGCTCCAGCCCTGCTGGGTCATTCGCCATCCCACCACACAAGGCACCTTTTCCCACCCCAGTGACCACCTGCCTCCTGCCCATGCCCACCCGCACACTGCCCAGCCCTGCACTGGACACCTGCTCCTCCCCAGCACCACACTGAACAGCCCCGTGTACCCAGGCCTGCAGCTTCCCATACAACTGCCTGCCCCAGCACCAGCCAAACCCACCCCCATGCCCAGGGCTTTCCGTGTTCCCACTGAGACGATCCAGAGGATCCCCCCACCCACATCCCCTTCACATCCCTGGTGTCAGCCCAGTCCCTGCACTGGGCTGGGTCCCCCAGGAAGGGTGTCTCTCTGCTGTAGATGCCCTGGTCCCCATCTCTCCGTGGGGTACAAACTGTCTTCATGGGGTCAGGGCTCCCCTGGAACAAGGGGACAGTGAACAGCACAATATCCCTTCGGGACACGAGACATTAGCAGTGTCCCAGGGAGATCTCTGGGTGCTGCCATCACCAGCGAGGACACCATCGGCTCCAGAGGCACATTACGAGGGGAAAGGGGGTCCCAAAAGGTACCCCAGAACAGCGTGTCTGTGAATCCAGCCAGGCACAGGCTGCCCTAGACACTGGAACCCTGCAAAAGGAGATACTGTCTCCCACCCAGATGGGCCCAGGGAAGGGCACAGGGTCCACGGACTTGAGCACGTTGTGTCCATCATCTCTGTAGCACCTGCAAAGAATCCCCATTCCCAGACAGATCCCGATGACCACGCTGGTACCCGCTATTCCTGGGCTGTGGGACAAGGGAGCCAGCACTTACCCCTGCACAGCTGTACCCAGAGGAGCAGCCCCAGCACCTGAGGGGACAGCAGTCCCTCTGTGCCCATCCTGAGCCTCCTGCCCTGCCAGCACATCCCTGCCGCGCCACACTCCTGTCACAGCTCCTGGGGACTCACGGGGACAATGATGATGGGAGGGCAATATAGCTCTGCGGATGCCAGGCCAGCTACGGGAGGAGCCAATCAAAGCAGCAGCACCATTTTAGACATTATCGGGAGTTATCTCCCCTCCGACACAGCCCAGCCCTCCAATGAACGTCTCCAGTGCCATTCATGACCATATATGAGGGATGGCTCTGCTGCAGATGTCACATCACTGTGGCAGTGTGGCGTCACAGGACAGGGCTGGCTGTAGTGGGGGAAATGGGTTTTTCATGCCTTGAACCCTGCTGTGTGGGCCAGGAGCACTGAGCATCTCCTATACCCAGCACATTCGAGAGCCCAAGGTGCGAGTGCCCAGCCATCCCCATGCCACGGGAACCACGGGGCTGGGACGGAACCAGGGGCTGTGTCAGGGGGGGAAGGAAAGAGCCCCTGCCCCTGCTTCAGACCCCTCTGTGCTGGGAGCAGCAGCGGGAAAGGGCCTCAGCCCAGGCCAGAGCCCCATCCCAGGAGCGCTGGCTCACCCGTCCCTCCCTGGAGAGCCCCATGGAAGGTCCCTTCAAACGAGCTGGGGCTGGGCCATGTCCCTGTCCTGGCAGCAGACAAGCAGCTCAGATGGATCCCTGACTCTCAGCATGTCACCGAGGGGCCGTTATTCCCCGCGGGGGGCTCGGGAGCTGCAGCCTGCAGGTGCACAAACCACAGCCCACGTGGCCTCGCAGCGCTCCTCGTGCCCCCCACAAGCGCCCGGGCAGGAAGTCTGTGGTTTCCTCCTGGAGCCGAGCCCGGGCACATCCCCGCGGTGCCCCCGAGCCACCCCCACCCCGACTGCTCCAGCCAGGGCCGCAGGGGCTGCTCCTTCTGACACAGAAATTCACTCAACACTTAGAATCCAGTAGAACTGCTGAGCAGGTATTCTTTATTAGCAGCTGGGCAGCACTGGGGATCGCTCCACCACGAGTGCTCCCACAGACAGGTACAATCGCAGAGAATATGTGCTGTGAGCTTGTACATATTCAGTAGATTTCTGAGAACTAATCTACATCTACATAAGATTTCCTAGAATTTATCTACATAGTCCGAGCATGTGTGATAAAATTAGGGTTAGGGTCTTTTCCCCCTCTGGTGGTCACTCATAGTCTTCCTCACAGTGTCCGGTGATTGAACTTTGGGATTCCTTTGCCCACATATGGTCATGCAGTTAGCTCATCCATTCTTTGGCCTGGGATGCTCCAAGAAGGTCAGTTTAAACTAATTCCCAGGTGATTATCTTGACAGTGGCGTCTTAGGCCCTTGTTATCAGGGGTACTCAGGAAACTTAAGGAACCATCTCAAGGCCTACTTACATTTTCTAAGGGAGACGTTGCATATTTCAAAATATCTTGATATTAATTCTGCCTAGCAGTTGACTAAACTATGTGAGTGAAAGGAAGAAAATAATATGAGTAGAACATGCTGACCAACTAGGATTCTACCATAAACAACTTCTTTGCTCTAAACAAGAGAAATAGTTTTGGCCTTCTCTCACTTCCTTCTCAAACTTTCAGTCCTTGACTGGGCTCCATCTCCACCACTGTTCCCAAATCCGTGGTCAATTCCCTGCAGGACACCAGGGCCATCTCCTGCCAAGGGTGTGTGGCTCAGCCTGCACTATGGGACCCTCCTGGGCAGCAGAGCTTGTGTCCACATGGAAGCAGCTGCCTGGGGCGGTGGGTTTCTCTATGCTGTGCTGTACACAGCCAGTACATTGTCACTACGGCTCCACCAAGGCAATGCTGTTGACCAGTTCTTCTGGGAAATCCCCAAATCCTCAAGCTTGTCTGCTCAGACTCCTACCTCAGGGAAGTTCAGCTTATCGTGGTTAGTGTCTTTGTTGCATTTGGCTGCCTTGTTTTCATTGCACTGTGCTAGGCACAAAGCTTGAGGGCAGTGCTGAGGATCCCCTCTGAGCAGGGACGGCACAAAGTCTTCTCCACATCCCTCCCTCACCTGGCCATAATCTCCCTGGTTCTCAGCACTGCCATGTTTGCCTCCCTCAAGCCCCCCTCCATCTCCTCCCCATCCCTGGTCCTGGTGCTGTCCGTTCTGTACTCGGTGGTGCCTCCTGCAGTAAACCCCCTCACCTACAGCATGAGGAACCAGCAGCTCAGGATGCCCTATGGAAACTGACCCAAGGGATGTAGTTTCACTGACAACAACCTGTCTCAAGTCACTTCACATTTCCCAGAGTTTATCTTAGGCCAGGAGTCTGCTATTTTCCCTGTAATAATCCTACATATAGATAATTTTCTGGACTTATACTACCTCTCTTGAGGATTTTTCCTGTTGTGTCTTACTCTTGCACCACACTGTGTCAGGTGTGACGTGTCCAATAGCAGCTCTTGAATAAAATGGGATCTCCTGGGTGCAGTGCCTGAAGGCTGGGTTCTTCCTCCAAAGTGGCTGCCAATAAAATGTCTAAGGAATTGGTCTTTTAAAATTCTTTTCTCCTTATGTTCTCCCTGTATTTGGAGTTAAGATCACAGTACCATTGGGTTCCACTGGACAAAAAGTTCTGCTTTTAAAGGCTCTCTTCTTGGTGTAAGATGGTGCATGAGCTCCCCACTACCTCCTCAGGCTGCTTCATATATGCCAGGACTCATGGCATATAGCTGTCTTTATGGAAAATAATTTGGTCAGGAGAGGAGTAGGGGTCACCACATGCCCTGGGGTGGGAATGAATGGACACACATAAAGTGAAACACCCTGAAGTTGATGTCCCCCAAAAGCAAAGCACTAAATCAAGGTATATGCAAGCAAGGACTCTGCAGTGCCCTGGGGGTCAGTGTGAACCCAGTGGGCATGGGAAAGGGAGACTGGAGAGGTGCAGGAGCTGCCTGAGGAGGCCCAGGGCCAGGACTCTTGTGCTGTGCTGGGGAGCAGGGCTGGTGGGGGAAGGGAAGGGTGTAAATGCAGTCGAGGTTAGGGACAACCTACCAGATGAATGCAGCAGAGCTAGAGACTGACTGGCCTCTGTTTCCTCCTGCCCTTTTGGCCAGCATCAGCCCTGGTGCTTGTGGGAAGGATGATCCCCCTGTCTGACCTCCAGGAGCTGCTGTGCCCTTCCGAGGAGCTGGAGCTGTGGTTGAGTGCCCAGAGTGCTGCAGCACCCTGTGGTGGGCACTGCCCTGGGGCCAGGGCAGGTGGGGAGAGCTGGGCTGGGGCTGGGCTGGGCTGGAAAAGTCCTGGAAGAGGAAACACCAGTGATACCCAACTCTACCACCATTACTAATAAAAAAAACCAGTTTCCTACTGACACTCATGACGCACCAAGTCCCGTAGCTCTTGCCACAGCAGTCTCTCAGCCAAGCCCCGTCTCAGACAGCTCCAGCTAGATCAGGTGCTCATGGGCTTGTCTTGACAAATACTGAAAATATCCATTGAGTGAGATCCCACCAACTGGCCAGGGTCCTTGATGCAGAGTTTGGCTCTGAGGGATTTCTCAGAACCCCAGCTCTCTCAGCCACTCCTTGTCCATAATGTGCTCCAGGCCCCAACCATCCTTCTGGCCTCCGCAGGACTCTCTCCAGTCTGTCAGGATCTTTCTTGTGCTGAGGAACCCCGTACTGGACACAGCAGTCCTGATGTGGTCCTGTGGTGTGTTAACTTTGACCAGCAGCCAGACAGCCACCCAGCTGCTCACTCACTCAGCCCACTCAACAGGACAAGAGGGAAAGCTCATGGATCGAGATGTGTGTGGGTCAAAGGAGAAACCAGAAACGATGACACTGTGGTAGGTGTTCAGTTTGGTTTACCCCAGGCAGCAGCTAAGCACCCACAGAGTCATTTGCTCACTGTCCTCTGCCCCCCACGACCCCAGCAGGACAGGGGAGGGAATTGGAAGTGCAAAAGCAGGAAAACTCATGGGTCAAGACAAAGAGAGTTTAATAGGTGAAGCAATATCTGCGTGTGCAAGCAAAGCAAAATGGGGAGTTCATGCACAATGTCTCATCAGCAACAGATCTTTAGTCATTGCTAGGAAAGTACGGCTTGGGAAGACAAATGCCACGACTACAAAAATCTCCACTTTTTCCTCTTTCATTGAGTTTGGGTTTTTTTTTTTTTTTTTTTTTTTTTTGGGGGGGGGTTAGTTTGTTTTTGGTTTTGTTTTTTATTATTATTATTTGTTGGTGTTTTTGTTTGTTTTGTTTAGGTTTTTTTTTTTCTTTGATTTTTTTTTTTTTTTTTTTTTTTTTTCTGAGCCTGACATCATATGGAATGGAAAATCTCTTTGATCCTTTGGGGTCAGCTGTCCCAGCTGTGCCCCTGCCAACTTCTTGTGTACCCCCAGCCTTCTTGCTGCAGGGGCAGAGTGGGAAAAAGAGAAAGCCTTCATGCTCTGCAAGGGCTGTTCAGCAACATCCAAAACTCTGATGTGTTATCAGTGCTGGTTTAGTAACAAATCCAAAGCACATCACCCTATGGGCTGCTATGAAGAAAATCAACTCCATCCCAGCCATTTACAGGTCATACAGCCAGAGTGAGGAGTCAACAATTTCTTAATTGAATGATCGCAGGAAATCAGTGGATCACACAACCTGGCTCTTCTGGAGGACACAGTTTCCTTGGTATTCACTGCTCATGTAGACAGCAGCATGCAAACCACCCAGGACGTTTCTTGTGGAGTTTGTGGAAATATTCTTAGCACAGATGGCAAATAGTCCTTTCAGTCTGCTCACCTGGACCTGGTATTCCCAAAAGAGCTGGTCAGGGATGTGAATACCATTGTCAGGGTGACCATGAAATCCTGGTCTCCCAGATCCCCAGGGATGTGGAGAAGGAGAGGAGCAGAGCAGGCCCTGGACCTCAGGGGAAGGAGAACTTGGCCTCTCGAGGGCACTGCCAGGGGGATCCCGTGGGCGCAGTGTCAGGGCACTGAGAGCATCCATAGGCCTCCATCGCCCTGGCCAGCCCAACCTCGGGTCTGGGCCCACACCTCTGTCCCTGGGCCCAGGAGACCATTGAAGCCCAAGCCAGAGTTTCAACACCAGCTTGATCTACGCAGGAGGTGTACTGGTTTCCAGACCAGCCACGGACACAGCCTTGCCTGTCAATGAACCCTGTGGATTTGGGCTTTCAGTCTCACTTCCCAGCTTAGTTCTTTACGGGGTGTACAATGAAATGACACTGTGGCCTCCAAGTGCCAGACCCCACTGATTCACAGAGGCCTAGGGCCTTTCTGCTTCCTTTCTTCCATCACTTGGTCAGGTTTGGGGAGGAGAAGAAGGAAAAGCAGGGCAGGTTCCTGGGTACCAGTGACTGGATGTGGGGACCAGAGCCTTCACAAGTGAAATGATCAAAAAGATATGTTAGATCAAAACTTTCATTCTGAGCTTCTTTCTTAGAGGCTTAAATCTTCAGCAGCGACATGGAAGCTCTGAGATCCCTCCATCTCCCTCTCTTTTAGTAATTAAGTTGACAGTACCCAAGTCAGACTTCCTTTCTTTTTTTACAGCCTAGAGCACCCCCTGGTCTGGAGATGTGCCAGGAATCTTACAGAAGAATCTTCTGCACAAGAAGGTGGATGTTCCCAGGAATCTCAGGAGGAATGGCATACTGATAGCTGTGTTCAGGGAGCTGGTCAAATGTCTCATCTTCGTTTCTGTAATGGTGGCTTAGATGCCTGGCTCATGTGTAAACTCTCTATGTGAATGTTGACATTTACTGAGCTACCTGGTCTGACCTCAGAGCTGGCCCTGCTTTGAGCTGGGCATTGGACTCGAGGCTTCCTGAGCTCCCTTTTACCTGAATTGTCCTATGACATAGAGGCCCTCACCTCCATCTTAGTTTCTTCTTGTAGGGCATGTTGCAAGGCACAGGCTCATGGAAGGATTGGTGGGGAAGAGATTTCTAGGGGTCTCTAGTCCAGCCTCCAGGCTGGCTGCGACTTTGTAGAGCTGAAACCCGAAGCTCCAAAGGTGGAGATCACAGCAATGTTCCTCCTAGTCCATTCTATTTCTCCTGAGGCTCAGTCTAGAGCTCCCAAAAGGTAGTTTGTGACTGGTGCCCCTGTCATATCATTGCCACTGCAGAAGAGAGCTTGGCTCCACCATCTCTGCAGGTAGCTGTTGGCTTTTATTAGGTTGCCCTGTTGTGGGAATAGAATGGAAAATTGCCGAGGAGGATTGTAAATATGCTCAAGTGACTTGCAGCTGAGGTGCCAAAAAACACATATATCACACTAATTGTGGTTTACCTCTGTGTGCTTGACAGGTAGAATGTCTGTGCTTAGATAACAGAGGCCTGTGAGAAACACAGAGGCACCTTATTGAACATCCTTGAGATTCCTGCCCTGCTGTGGGAAAGATCAAAGCACAATGGAAAAGTAGACCTGTGAAAATCCCAGATATATACAGGCAAAAGCAGTAGGCCAGAGATCTTTTCTTTTTTGATGTAACCATTCTCCCAATAGATACCATGTGGGGTCTAAAGAATTTTTCATGTCTATTTTCCTAATTTTTGTCAATTCATCCACTTTTTGGTTCCAGTTTGTGGCTGGTTTATTGTCACATGCTGTGTGGAGCGACGGAGGAATGACACGCCGAGACGGACTCAATGTGGGTGATAGAGCATCATATATCTTTATTGGACCAGGGTACATATATTTATACAGACAATGATAATTATTATGCCTACTAGTCACTAGCTGATTGGCTTAAGCTCTAAAGGTCGTATTCGCACGGTCCACCTACTTAGCTAACAGCACAAGCTTCTCATAACACTAAGTTTCTCATGCCACTATTTCTAATTCCTCTTAACTTGTTTTCAATACACACACGGTACCATAACACAAAGTTTCTCAGACCACCGTTACCATAACAAGAAGTTTCTGAGGCCACTATTTCTAATTCCTCTTAACTTGTTTTTGACACACCACGATACACAAGGCCGAAGTGTCCTTGACATTCTTCATGTATCAGCAGCTGCGAGCAGCTGCAGGCAAACCCTAGTGAGGCCCAGCATCAGCGAGGCAGCATCAGCCCTTAGAACAGGCTCTGATCGTACAACTGCTCGGTGGGCTCATGACCCTTGTCTCTGTGCCATTCTCCAATAGTTCCCTCTTTTTCTTTTTGTACGAGCAGAGCCTGCCCCAACGTTTGTTCAAAGATTTTCTTAATACATGATAAAGCACAACTAAACATGCAAGCCCAATAATGACAAAGATCAGAATAAGAAGCAAACTTTGGAAAGGCCTTTTAACCATCCACCTAATCCCATCCAGTTAGTGAGTCCGTCTAGTCCAAAGAACCCCACATCTTGTTTTATCTTTTGGGTATGTTCTACAAGCTGTTTAAGTTCCGTATGAATTGACCTCGATTTGTCTTCCAAATCCATACAACACATACCCTCAAAATCCTCACAGCCATGACCATGCGCCAAGAGTAGGAAATCGATGGCCATTCGATTTGTAATATGGCATGCTGGATTTCGTTCATACCCTCGGCTAGGCCTGAAAGTACAGTGCTGGTAAGATTTGCCTGTTTTACCACCCAGCAAGATAATTTCTCTAACTGTCGGTGCGCTTGGGCAGCAGAAGCACCTGGGACAAAGAAAGAAGAGAATATTGCTTCCCATTTGTTCCATAAGTGACATTGTCATCACAGGCATTAGTGAGGGTCTTTAGTGCGCATCTATATCACCGGACTGGATGGTTTTATTAGGGTGATGATGGGGTAAGGCCAAACTGAGACGCCCAATGGTGCAGGGCCCTCCAGTGGGTCGGAAGGGGATCCCCTGCCATGCCCGATCACCACAAATGAGAAATAGGCCAGGAGGTAACCTCCTGGGCGTGGTAGTACCAGGGGCTGGATGCAGCCTGTTTCGGCTCATTGACTTACACCAATTTCCCCAACAGGCGCTACTGCCTTGTGAGGATACCTCAGTTCCTACTGTGACCTTGCAAGGGTACCGGTTCCCTTCACTGCAGGGGTATTTAGACGCATCTAGGAAAACACAGTAAGAGGCATTCAGTGAGTCTACTAGTTCAAGTTCCTGGGGGCGTGGGCCAATGGGCAGGCGGTTAGCCCAAGAATCATATTTGTCAAACCAGCTACTCATGTTTGATGCAAAAGCCCTATACCAGTTCCTGGATTGGTTCCAGCGTTGGGCATATTCCGCAAGTGTTTGGTTTAGAGAACCCCAGTTGGCACCGTTCAGGGGGATGCCTACCAAGCATGTTAGAAAGGGCACACTTGGGGTGGCGAGACTAGTGCAAAAGGTGGTAGTGTTTGCGGCTCAGCCTAATGTTACCCATACATTTTCTCTTGGATCGAACACGGTTCTCTTTATCCCAACCCCAATCGAATTCGCGCCCCCCAAAAGCAGTAACAGAAACCACCACATTGCTTCAGTTATCCCAAGGAAATTTAACAGTCTGGAACTTCAGAGTGTCCAACGTCCAAAGCGGCCTTAGTCCACCTGGCAGGAATCCACTGGGAGCCTGAGGGAGTAAGAACACACATATAGCCCTTACCAAGGAACTGGACCTCAGCAGGCCCCCCCACTTCCCTGTGGATAGGTCTCTATAATAGACTTTCATGCCCTGTGGTTTGTTGTTCCCGGAGGTGTCAGAATGTTTCTTAACCGGCGCTACATCTGAATCTCCAAAAATGCAAAGGTAATTCATCACAAACAGTGCCTTAGCTACTCTCTCTTGGATATTTTTGACGTCGTGGAATTTTTGTAAATATATTTTAATTGTCTGATGTGATCTTTCAGTTATAGCCTGCCCAGTTGGAGAATGGGGAATAACTGTGTCCTGAGTGAGTGGTGGAGTCTTTTGGTGGCAGGGGAGGGGGCTATCGGGGCGGCCCCCTGTGAGAAGCTTCTCGAAGCTCCCCCAGCTCCACGTCAGCTCCAATTCTGTTTGGGAAATTGAGCCAATCGGCTGCGCCTCTGCAATAACATATTTAAGAAGGGACGTGGTGATGTGCATTCGGACTTGTGAGGAGGAGTTGCTGCAGCTGCATAAACACCAAGGTCAGTGGAGGAACGGAGGAAGAAAGGAGGGGGGAGGTGTGCCGGAGCAGAGAGCCCCTGTATCCTGTGGTGAGACGGCAGGGCGGCCCCCCGCTGCCACCCATGAAGATCTACAGTGGAGCAGACATTGATTTATGGCCTGTTGCTCCTGCTCGGATAATCAAGGTTCTGTGCCCGAAGAAGGCCGGGGTCTCATGGGAAAAGGTAGCCCTGCTGCTGTAATTCAGTGCTGGGAGGATTGCAGCATGCGGGGGAGTCCCACGCCAGAGCAGCTCGGGAAGGGCTGCAGCCGTGGGAGAGAATCCAGTCAGAGCAAGTTAGTGACCCATGACGGAGCAGTGTGGGGAACGCTGCAGCCCATGGGAGGAATTCAAGTCGGAGAAAGTTTGTGGAGGACTGTCTCCTGTGAGAGGGGGACCACGATGGAGCAGGGGGAACAAGTTTCAGACACTCCCCTCACCGAAGATGAAGGAGTGGCAGCGCTGACTGCACCCCCCATTCCCTGCCCCTGCACCACTGGGGAGGAGGTAGAGATATCGGGAGCAGAGCTGAGCCCGGGAAGAAGGGAGGGGTGGGGGGAAGGTGTTCTCAAGATGTGGCAATGCTTCTCACTGTCCTACTCTGTTATGTGTTGTTAGTGTCTGTAATAAATATATGGGTTTTTCCTTCCCCTAACGAGTCTGCCTTTTGCTCGTGATCATAAAAGGGTGATTTTTCCCCATCCCAGTCCTATCTTGAACCCCAAGCCTGGCTCTCTGTCCCTTCTCATTGCCGGAGGGGAAGGGAGAGATATCTGCTGCATTGTGGTTGGCTGACAATCAGGCCTAAACCACGACAACCTGTCATGTGTACAACCCCCCAGCTCTGACAGAACTTTCTCATTTTTTCAGTAATATAAGCCCGACCATTGTCCGTTTTTATCTTCTGTGGAACCCCCATGACAGCGAAGCAGCTCGTCAAATGGCGTACTATGTGCAATACCTTTTCGCCTGTCTGGGGCGTGGCCCATACAAACGGGCTGTATGTGTCAGTTGTGACGTGCAGATATCTTAACCGACCAAACTCTGGGACATGCGTCACATCCATCTGCCAGAGGTCACAGGGGCCCAACCTCGGGGGTTAACTCCGACTCCCAGGCCAGGACCATGATGGCTGCACTCTGGGCAGCTCTTACAATCCCTTTGCTTCTTCAGTGGTTATATTAAACTGTTTTTTCAGGCCTTTTGCATTCTGATGGAAAGTAGCATGAGCCTCGTGGGCCTTGACAAAGTCGCTGAGTGGCACTGTTAGGGTGACGAGTCGGTCTGCTCTTTGATTCCCTTCCCCTAGTCCTTGGGACCACATATGACTTCTTATATGAATGACTGCATACGATTCTGGCGCTGTTGCAAAGCAGATTGAAGTCGGCAAAATAGTTCATTTAATCTGGGATTTTTTGAGTCCCTGAGTCGTGCATCTTCTATACGGTGTAGGACTCCTGCAGCATATAAAGAATCAGTTACTACATTGAGACGTTGATCATGCCATCAAAGGATGACCCAAACCACTGCTGACAGTTCAAGCGTTTGCAATGAGTCCCCTGGAAGAGCTGACAAAACATGGTGGTGCCATAATTTATCCTCCAACCAGGTGACGCGGCACGCTTAGATTTCTTTCCAGCATCAGTGAAAGCAGTAATGGTGTTTGATAGAGGCGTCTCACTGCGTTTGGAAGGCATGATCCAGTCGTGTTGGCTCACCCATTGCAGTACTGGCGATTTGATTGGAGTCACTGCTATATCCTGAGCTGCAGTTAGCAGGCTGGCTTGCAATTCCGATTGTCTGATGCACCATTCAAGCAACTCCCTCTTGATGGGAGATGTATGCTGCCCGGTTCAGATCCCGTAATCTGCAGGATGCGAGTTCGGCCCTTTCTAATTAATTCTGCTAGGTTCTCCAGTTTTTTGAATGGATTTTGAGGCTGTAGCCTTGTGTATACCGCTTCCAGTACCTTGACCTTCTCCCCCTTTTTCTTTTGGTGTTGAGTTAATGCGCCGATGAGCTGGGATGGGCCATTTAAGATGGTGAGGTCTACCGGTAGCCGGGGATCTCGGCGGTCAACCCATCGCTGGGTAACGTAGTCTGCAATTCGGGACAGGGTTGATCGTTGTTCCTCTGATAAGTGCACCGGGCGAGCGGGATCAACCCCCTGGAGTAAGGGTCAGAGGACATCCAATTCATCATTGGCAATTCCTACCACAGGGCGAAGCCATTGTAGGTCTCCAAGCAACTTCTGTGCATCATGTAAGGTACGGACATCAAGCTGTATCTGTAATTTCTGTGGTCGTATTTGTGAGTCCATCAGCCACCCAAGGTATTTCCACAGTGCCGAAGATTTAACCTTTTCAGGAGCAATAACAAGGCCTTCCTTTGAAGAGCGTGAGTCAAAAAGGAACGTTGCTGGTGAGAGAAAGGGCATTCTTGAGCAATCAGAATGTCATCCATATAATGATATATAATTGCAGTAGGCCAGGCAATTATGACAGGTAGTAAGGCATTGCTTACAAACAGTTGACAGAGTGTTGGACTGTTCTTCATTCCTGTGGCAATACTGTCCACTCGAATCGCTGAGCCGGTGCTTCACGATTAATCGATGGGAGGGTGAAGGCAAAGTGCTGTGTATCCTCTGGATGCAGTTGGATGGTAAAGAAGCAGTCTTTCAGATCAACAATGAGTAGATGCCAGTGTTCAGGCAGCATAGATGGATTGGGCAGCCCGGGCTGGAGGGCTCCCATGGGCTGCATCTGCGCATTTACCGCACGCAGATCATGGAGGAGGCGAAATTTCCCTGACTTTTTCCGGACAACGAATATGGGTGTATTCCACGGGCTAGTGGACAATCGTAAATGTCCCTGAGACAGCTGTTCCTCAATTAGTTGATGCGCTGCTGCAAGGCTTTCCTTTTTCAACGGCCACTGCTTGATCCAAACCGGGGTGTCTGATAACCACTTCAACGGGATCGGAAAGCTTTAGAAGCAGTGACCGTAGCTGAAAAGGATCGCTGGTAGTCAGGATGACACCAATCTGGTCCAGCACATCACGGCCAATTAGGCCATAAACTCCTTGAGGCAGAGGCATAACTGTTACATACGTATTCGCGACTCTCCCATCTATGATCACTCGAATATGCTCTCTGCTGCACATCACTGATGAGTGTCCCCCAACTCCTTCGACCCCACGAGCCATAGGTACCAAAGGCCAGTTGGGTGGCCAATGGTTATTGTCCACAATGGTGAGGTCGGCTCCAGTATCCAATAATACAGTAAGGCAAATCTGTGTCCCATTCGAGCAGAAGGTAACGTCGGTCACCGGACAGCTATTCATTGCCATAGTTAGCAGAGCCAAATCTCCTGTTGATCCAAAGCCAGCGGTTCCCCTGGTAACCGTGGGGGAGCCCCATCTCTTTGGTCAGTTGGGGCAGAGGCACTAATTGAGCAATTTTGCTGTTTGCTGGAAAATGAATTGGGGGAAATAAAGTCTGTACCATTATGCATATAGTCCCAGTAAAGTCAGCATCAATAATTCCTGGCAGAATAAACAGTCCTTTAATGCTGCTTGATGATCGCCCAATTAGTAAAGCACCTTGTGGCTGTCCATTAATTACCACTGGGCCCGTAACCTTAGTTGCAATCCTTTGCGGTTGTTGATCGATCAGTGTAACACCTATTGCTGTCGCCAGGTCCAAGCCGAGGCTCCCTCTTGTGGCTGGCTGGAGGGCACTCGCAGGAACGGATTCTTGTTGGCAGATGCTGGAACTTGTTGCTGAGGCAGTATCAGGCTGTTGTCTAGCTGTGCAGGGGCTGCCACTGTTGTCGTTGCGCGGCAGCCCGTCGCACTCATTTGGGTGTTTCCCGATCGCCCACATGCACTGGTGTTATGGCTATTCATGTTGCACTTCCCGCACCAGACTCGTCGAACAGGGCATTCTCGTCGAATGTGTCCTTCTTTCCCACATCGAAAACACTTGGGACGGCCACGTCGGTGGTCGCTGTTGCTTCTCAGATGGATAATGGGCTAGGGCTGCAAAGGCTTGGCTGGGCCTGAATCAGGTCCCTCCCTAACTCCCGAACTGCTTCTACCAACATAGCCTGGGGGCCTACAGGCACCCTGCTCATACATTCCAACATCTGCTCTATTGTAACATCCCAGGAAATGTTAGTATAATAGACTTTGTTGCTGGGTTAGTATTTTCTAAAACACATTGCCTGAGGAGCACAGGTTTCATCCAGTCTTGAACCTCTGCCTGTTCTATAGCTGCGGTTACCCGATCAATGAACTGTGCAAAGGTTTCGTCCCATCCCTGTTTTATTGCCATATAAGATGGAGAAGGGGGCTGTTTTAACTGCGGCTATGGCTAGCCTTGCTGTCCGCATGGCCTCCAGGCAGACATCTGGACCTTGCTGCATTTGAGCGTCTATGGTAATATATCGCCCCACTCCTATAAGCTGTTCCACAGTTACCCCAAACAGTGGGTCATGCTGCTGTCTGGGCTGTTGAGCTGCTATTTCACAGAGTCGTTGCCAGTGGGCCTGCATATCAATAACTGAGATTGGGTCATAATCATTTTCATAACAACCTTAATATCTTCCTGACACAAAAGGTTCCCCCCCATGTAATTTAATAACTGCTTCGTGGGTTCACCATGTAACCCAGACTCATTAACAGTACTACGCAACTGCGAGAGCATTTTCCAATTCAATGGACTATGGCTGCCATAAACGGCTCCATCTTCAGCCCATTTGAATCAAACTGGAAATGCCAGATTCTCAGAGAGGGTACCAACAATGTCATATTGCTTATCCTCTGCCGCCTGGCGCATGATCTCCCGCCAGTCAACATGACGTACCCACCCCTGTGCTTTCGTTGTATCTGACCGCATTGGGAGGCCATCTTCCCTCTCCCCCCCGCCTCCGAGGTTGGGGGGGTGGGGGAGCATGACTATAAGGGCACTGGGTGGGGCTGGCCTCCAGACTTCCCCTATTTATGTTAACTGAAACTGGCACTCCTGTTGATGGTACAGGAATATGATCACTGTCAAAAAGCATAGATCCGGATACATCACTTTCTGGGGTAACAGTGGAACTTTCCCCCCCAACTTTGTAGTTGCCACAGCTGCAAGGTTCTTTTCAAGCTGATATCGCTTAATATTATTCACCACCTTCCTCCACGGTTTCATCATTTTCCTTGCAGCTTTATCCTTGTCAATTACCATATCCCATAAAACATCACCTAATCGTCTCCAATCCTCGACATCAAAAAGAGAATTAGGATTTTGAAAACATCCTTTGACCTGTCATAACGCTACTAATCCCGCAAGTGATTTACACAATCTACTCCCCGTTTTTCTAAAAAGCACTGTAATAAATCCAGAGCTACCTCCTGTTCCATATCGTCGACTGGTGCTCCCTGATTAAGGCACCTCCGGTCCTGCACTGCCTGGCTAAGGCACAGTACCGTTACCGCCGACCCACCCCTGATGAAGGCACTGTCGGCCCTGTGCTCCCTGGCTAAGGCACAGTAACGCTCCCGCCGGCCCGGTGCTCCCTGATTAAGGCACCTCCAGTCCTGTGCTCCTTGACTAAGGCACAGTACCGTTACCGCCGACCCACCCCTGATTAAGGCACCGTCGGCCCTGTGCTCCCTGTCTAAGGCACAGTAATGTTCCCTTACTTTGACATGTTGCTGATGCTCCGTGATTAAGGCACCAGTTGCAGCTCTTGCCAGTAGCCCTTGCAGAGAGCGACCCTCTATCTTGGTTCAGGTCCTCGGAATGACACATCGGAGATCCAATGTTCGATCGTTCTTGATCCCCGGGCTGCTGTATCTGGTGTTTCTCCGTGTCCGTTTCTGATCCCCCGGCGCTGCTGTATCCTGCACTTCTCCGCTTCCGTCTCGACCCCCCAGCCTGCTGTATCCGGCACTTCTCTGCTTCCGGTCTCGACCCCCCAGACACTGCTGTATCTGGCACTTCTCTGCTTCCGGTCTTGGTCCCCGGGTGCTGCTGTATCTGGCACTTCTCCGCTTCCGGTCTTGACCCCTGGACGCTGTTGGAGCCGGCGCTTCTCCGCTTCCGGTCTCGACCCCCCCAGGCGCTGCTGTAGCCGGCACCTCTCCGCGTCCGCTCTCGATCACCCGGGCGCTGCTGGAGCCGGTGCTTCTCCACGTCCGCTCTCAATTCCCCGGGTGCTGCTGTATGTGCGCTTCTACGCGTCTGGTCTCGGTCCCCGGGCGCTGCTGTACCGGCGCTTCTGCGTGTCCGCTGCTCCATCCGTGTTATTCTTCTGTGCAGGTCCCTGTTCGGGTGCCATCTTGTGGAGCTGCGGAGGAACGACACGCCGAGACGGACTCAATGTGTGTGATAGAGCATCACATATCTTTATTGGACCAGGGTACATATATTTATACAGACAACGCTAATATTATGCCTACTAGTCACTAGCTGATTGGCTTAAGCTCTAAAGGTCGTATTCGCACGGTCCACCTACTTGCAGTTAGCTAACAGCACAAGCTTCTCATAACACTAAGTTTCTCATGCCACTATTTCTAATTCCTCTTGACTTGTTTTCGATACACAGGTACCATAACACAAAGTTTCTCAGGCCACCGTTACCACAACACTAGGTTTCTCAGACCACTACTTCTAATTCCTCTTAACTTGCTTTCGACACACCACGATACACAAGGCCGAAGTGTCCTTGACATTCCTCATGTATCAGCAGCTGCGAGCAGCTGCAGGCAAACCCTAGTGAGGCCCAGCATCAGCGAGGCAGCATCAGCCCTTAGAACAGGCTCAGATCGTACAACTGCTCGGGGCTCATGACCCTTGTCTCTGAGCCGTTCTCCAACAGATACTGACAAGTTAGAGCAGACTTCTTTGAGCCCAAGCTATTTTTTTTTTTTTTCCACAGAGAATCCCCTCAGAATTACTTCTCTTTCTTTAGAATAACATATTCCTTTTTTAGTAGTGATCTCAAATTTGAGTTGTTGCTGAGTGAGGGTACCTTCTCTGAAGTGGCAGAAATTCTCATCTTTCACATGGCTCTCACCCTGAACATGGGGGAGCTGAGGGAGAAAAGGGCTCCCTGTGCCCTAGTGCAGAGTCGGAAGAGCTGATCTGCCCTGAGTGACCTGCTGGTTACCACACGGGTGCCCTCTGCTTACAGCTCTCTCCACTGGAGGATGATGTAATTAACAACATACTTGAAGAAGAAATTTGACTTCTGTAAGCATGGAAGAGCCCATTTTCAAATTCCATTTCTCCAAAATGTTCTCTCTGTCCCTGTACAGCTGAACAGAATGGGATACAGAGGGTGGTCTGGTCTCTGCTCCCTGGAGATCTCCCTGCCTGGAGCCATTTCTCTGTCCAAATGTCACCTCCCTGTCAGTGCTGCCAGCCCCCATCCCACCCGCTGTGTGCTCAGCTCTGCCCTGCAGACCCCTCCTGGCAGCAGGACACTGCCCAGGGACAGCTCTGTGTTTGCATGTCTTAAGCAGCACCTCAGCCAAAAGTTTAACCCTCAGGCAAAGGTGATCTTGGTACTGTTGTATATAGAGTAGTGGGTGAAGGCACTTTAAGAGGTCTCTGGCAGATCTGCTGATCCCTCAGTGTAATGGATCAGCTGTCTCAGTGACTTTCTGTCCTGGTTCGGGCTGGAATAGAGTTCCTGTTTGTTTAGTAGCTGGAGGAGTGCTGCAGCACACTGAGACCCCAGGGGCTCCCAGGTCCTAGTGCCCTCACCTGTGTGCGGGGTGGGGGGAGCACAGCTGGAGGCTGGGCCGGATTGGCTGATATTCCATATGTGACATTATGCTCACCATATAAAGGCAGGAGAGGGCTGGGAGAGCTGCTGCTTCTGGGAGTGTTGCAGTGGTGGCTTTGTGTTTGGGATTGCTGGCTGGGAGCAGGTGGGTGGTGAGCAGCTGTATTGTACATTACCTACTGATATTGCTATCAGTGTATTATTCTGTTATTAAATTGTTTTTATCTCAACCTGTGAGTCTCCCTTTGCCCTTCCGATTCCCTCCCCATTCCCAAGTGGGGGGAGGGTGGGTGAGTGGCTGTGTGGCATTTAGCTGCTGAGTAGGCTCAAACCACGACAGTTTTTGGCTCCCAATGTGGGGCAGAGGTTTGCGATGTGATAAGGATATTAATTGGGAGGGTAGCGAGCAAAATACAGACTGAACTCTGTTAGTGGAATGATCTTTGTAATGTCTGTAGTTGTAATTGTGGGGAAGTTTTTTTCAGGTGTGGTGAAGGGACTATGGGTGGACGTTCTGTATTGTGTCTCAGTATTTTGTCAGTTATGTTTTATTTGGGTGTGGGGAAGTTCTTTTCATTCTGGTTTTGCCTACTCTTTGTTCTGATGTTGATGTGTTTGCTATTTTCTGTACTAAATGTTGGATCTCTTAATTCTTAAATACATGATTCGCAGAGGTGAGGGGTGGAATGTCCTGGGTTGAGTGAGTGGTGGAGATTTTTGGTGGCAGGGGAGGGGGCTATCGGGGTGGGCCCTGTGAGAAGCTTCTCGAAGCTCCCCCAGCTCCAAGTCAGCTGCACTTCTGTTTGAAAAACTGAGCCAATCAGCTGCGCCTCTGCGATATCATATTTAAGAAGGGACGTGGTGACGGGCAGTCGGACTTGTGAGGAGGAGTTGCTGCAGCTGCGTGAACACCAAGGTCAGTGGAGGAACAGAGGAAGAAAGGAGGGGGGTGTGCCGGAGCAGGGAGCCCCCTATATCCTGTGGTGAGATGACAGGGCGGCCCCCCCCACCACCCATGAAGATACACAGTGGAGCAGACATTGATTTGTGGCCTGTTGTTCCTGCTCAGCTGATCAAGGTTCTTTGCCCGAAGAAGGCCGGGGTCTCATGGGAAAAGGCAGCCCTGCTGCTGTAATTCAGCGCTGGGAGGATTGCAGTATGCGTTGGAGTCCCACGCCGGAGCAGCTTGGGAAGGGATGCAGCCGTGGGAGAGAATCCAGTCAAAGGAAGTTAGTGACCCATGACGGAGCAGTGTGGGGAACGCTGTGGCCCGTGGGAGGAATTCATGTCGGAGAAAGTTTGTGGAGGACTGTCTCCTGTGAGAGAGGGACCACGATGGAGCAGGAGGAACAAGTTCCGGACACTCCCCCATTGTGGTTGGCTGCCTTCTCTGCAGGGCTGCTCTCAACCAACTCATCACCCAGCCTGTATCTGTGCATGAGGTTGTCCCAACCCATGTGCGAGACCTTGCACTTGGTCTTCTGTACTTCAGGAGGTTTACATGGGCCCACCTCTCCAGTCTGTCTAGGTCCCTCTGGATGACATCCCTTCCTTCGAGCATGTTGACTTCACCACAGATCTTGGTATCGTCGGCAAACTTGCTGAGGGTGCACTTGATCCCACTGTCCATGTTGGCACCAACGATGTTAAACGGCAACGGGCCTAACACTAACTCCTGGGGAACACCACTAATCACACTTCTCCAATTGGACATCAAGGTGTTGACCGCAAATCTTTGAGTGCGACTATCCAGACAATTCCTTATCCACCAATTGGTTCATCAGTCAAATCCATGTCTCTCCAATTCAGAGAGAAGGATGTCGTGTGGGACAGTGCCAAATGGCTTGCACAAGTCTGGGTAGATGATGTCATTTGCTCTTCCAAATGTTCTTTGATAGGGCCAGCAACTGGCGAGACAGGTGTGTGTATATCACGTTGGTGTGTATGTATGTCAGTGGGTGTAACCACTAGCAAACACCAAACCAGAGCAACAGTGAGTAGAAGAGGACTGGGAGTCTGGAATTTTTGACAGCTTAAATCTGGACTGGACAAGAGAGAGACCAGAATTTATGGAAATAGCTACTGGAGGAGTAAGGTGGCTCAAACCACCTCCTGGAGATACTGTGGGTGCTTGGGCATCTGGTACTGATTATGCCATAGGTCTTTACCTGAAGGGGAACTTGTCCTTTTTGGAAGAGGGCATCAGGAATGCATGGAGCTCTGTCTGGGGATGGATGAGGATCAGCTGATGCATAATGACTGCGACAAAGCCCGTGCTGAGATCAGAGTCTGTGCTGTGCAACACACCCCATCAAGAAATGACTCTGTTAAACAGTAGATTTGCAGTGGTGGCAACCATGCCGGTTTTGCAAGGGGGGCTTCTGTCCAATTACTAATAGGATGTGCTACTACCAAGATGCATTTGGTGTTTCAAGCTGTCACTGGCAGAGGTCCCACAAAATCAGTCTGTAGTTGTGCCCGTGAGTCTTCACTCTGTTGGTGCTGGACTGGGGCTTTAACTCCAGCGTAATCTGCACTGGTCATGGCAGGAGAAAGACAGCTCCTACACCAGAGATCTACATCCTGCTTCCTGTTAGGCCAGCACTCACTGTCCTTCCCTCTGCTCAGAGGGTTTGCCTTAGCTCATGGATGAGCTTAATTAGATTCTAACTGAACATTCTGAGTTACTTTAACTATGGGTCATCCCAGAGAATGTGCTGGCAAGGGTACCAGGATCCATGGTGGCAGCCCACAGGAACCTGGGCCTTCCCAGAAGAACCTGTGGAACTTGAAGAAGACTGACACTTGAATTCCCAGACTCCAGTGAAGGCATTGCATTTATTGCCACTTATGTGAGTGAAAATGTGTTCCTCTGCTAGAAACCGAGATGCTGTTCCATCTTTCTCTAGCTCATTTTCAAAAATCTTTTGTTCTCTTTCTGAATCTTGTGGTTGGCCAATATCTAGCTGCAGTTATTTAATTTGTAACCAGAGTCTGTGTCTGTGGACCCTAAGATCTTATGTTGTTTTGATTAAGACAATTTTCTTAAATTGGGAAATTCCTCGTCCTTCAATTTCTGGATGGCTTTTTGCATGTTCTTTACCTTTTCAACTATTCTTCTCAGAAGAAACTATTTCTGAATGCACCAGATTGGATCAAGATTCTCTATTGCTGGGGCAATGTGAGAAGCCCGAGGAGCCCCTGGGCCAGGAGTCTGTTCCTGGGAAGGGGCTGGCACAGAGGGCTTGCTGGCAGGGGACAATAAAATGCCTGGGAGACCGGAGCAAGGGACACAGGGAGACACTGGCCTCCATCTCCTCATGCCATGGCTGGCCCTCAGCCCTGGGGCTGATGGGGAGGCTGAGACACCTCTCCTTCCTTCCTTCACTCCCCACACTTGGATGGGCCTCAGGAAACATCCAGGAGCCTGGAGGATGCACAAACCTCCTGGGCTGAGGTCCCATTGCTGCAGGGGAAGAGGAAGGGTGTGTGAGACAGATGGGAGTGCAGGGAGAGAGTGTGTGTGGGGGTGTGGCAGTGTGTGTGTAACAGAAAGGAAGATGCGAGGTGTGTGGCAGAGGGAGGTGTGGGTGTGTATCGTAGTGAAGTGAAAGGGGTAGAGTTTTGATTTGGAGGCAGCAGGAGAGGGAGGGTGTGCAGTTCAGTGCTGAGACATGGAGCTATATAGATGATTGAAGTGAGGCTGTGTTCAGGGATAACTTTGACAATTGAGGAGCAATAGCAAGCCTTTGGAAGAAGTTCCACAGGTTATGGGGAACTCACAGCCATTTTCAAAAGAAAAGAACATGACAGTTTTGTGTTTGAACAAATAGTGAATGAGGACAGAGTGTCACCAGTAAATCTTGGGATGCCATGGGATCAGAGTGAGGTGGGGAAGCAGGGGTGTGGGTTAAAATCTGTACAGAAACAGGCATAGGAAAGCGTAGGGCAGCCTATGGTGGGAATGGCACCTTCACTAAGGCTGGTACCACCCAAAAGAACTTTGTCCTTCTGACGATGGCTGCTGTCTCCTCCACTGAGGTCCCTGAGAGCACACCAGTCCCTTACAGCCACAGTGATTTCTTGCCTACTCCCCAACCCCCCACCCAGCCTGGGTGGAGTCCTCCCGCTGTCCTGAACTTGGCATCACACCCCCCTACATCTCACTGCCACCGGGAAGAGCCCTCAGCATCCCCTGAGGGGAAGGATCCCCATTCCCAGGCTATAAGGTCAGGGCTTGAACATCCTGCATGAGGAAACACATCAAGGGCTTTCACAGTCACCTGAACATTTGATTTTCAGCCTGGCAGCAGTGCCTCTGCCTTCCTCCTTCACCACCCCCAGGGACAGGAACCTTGTCTCCTCATTCCCTCCATGGGCTCTTCAGTGATGGCTCTTGGTGGCGATCACTGACACCCTCAGGAACTTGGAGGGTTCCTGCTGACTCCGACTTCTCTAGAGGCCAGTTCAATCCCTTTCCAGGATCTGCAGTTCAGCAACTTGGCACCAGAGGTCCCAGAAGCAGCTAAAACGTCCTCAATAGCCAAGTCTCTGAGTATCACTGAATTCCTCAGTTCCTATGTGGTGAATTTGAGTGGTTTCAGAAGTGTAGTCAAAGTGAAAAGCTTTCAGTATTAAATGTTAATAAGAAACAATCTCTTCTTTTTCCATTAGTTCTTATTTTCCTGCTTACACACTAAGGGACATCACTCAACTGCAATTGATACTGATTCTAGTGTATCTCCTGATTAAGTCTGAATATGGAGGGAAGTCAAGAACCTGTATGTCAGACACTCTCTGGACAGTGTTTGTCCCTACCTCCAACCCCACATGTCTCTCACCAGCCCCCTGCGACTTACAGCAACTTTGTTCCAATCTGAGCTTTCTCCAGACAGTCTGTAGCTGCACGTTTCAGCCCATTCACACCAACACCTACCTGCCGTACTTGGGAAATGAGCTGCACACAGACACAGAAGAATGTTTCTTACTTGCTAAAAAAAAAAAAAAAAAAACCCAAACAAAACAAAACAAAACCAAACCAAAACTAAAAGGTGGTCCAATTCAATAAAAAAAAAAAGAAAAAAAAAAAAATGATACCCAGAACTCCTCTTCTGCATATGAAGTCCACCTAAACTGTTCTGAAGTCCACTTTCTACAGTGGAGATGCCCTTACACCAAAGGAAAACATATTATTTGTCAAGCAGAGTGCCCAAGAGCCCCCATTGTACCCCCTGCCCCAGACGCTGTCCACAATCACTCACGGTCACTCACACACTGAAGTTATAAGCTCCCTAAATTCACAGAGGGATGCAAAGAGTCAAAGGAAAGGAAATGCCCTCTTTTGAATAGCCATATCTGCACTCATCCCACTGTATGTGGGCTACAAGTACGTCTTCAAGTAGGCTCTGCAGCATCTGGACCCACTCATTTCTCATTCGCCTCCAACACGGGGCAGCTTGGGTGCAGTTGTCCAGTCTTCCTCATCTACTCAAGGGACAGAAATGAGCTGTCTCGACTGAGATGCTTTGGCTCACCCTGCCTGTCCACCAGCTCCTGCTCCAGAAAGTCTCCCATCAGCCTGGGGACACATTTCCCAGTCCCAATGCCATGTCCTCATCTACCCTTGTGTATCTTGCAGGCAGTGGTCACCACTTTGTGGGCAACTGGATCAACCCTTGAATGAAGATGTTTGGCAAAAGTTGAACCATTTGCAGTGTTGACCTTGGTGTAATCCATATGAAAGAAGATTTCATTGCCAGAACTTTGACACTGTTCTGTACATTCTCATTCGTCTTTTCACAGGCCATGGACAAAGACCAGCAAGCTGATAATGCTTTCTCTGTCCGTATTTAAAGAGAGATGGATACATCTGATTCCTTTTGACAGGTAATATTCGCATTTTTTCATATAGCCCCTGATTCGATTCTTCTCCACCATTGGCTGTTTCCTCTAGGGTCCTGCCTTGAGGCACAATGGCTTAGGAGAACCACTTGCTGAACTATGAGGCAAAGAGAACATAAAGTATCTCGGCTCTATTGCCACCAATCTTAAAAAATTTAGTTGCGACCATGCATTATTCCTGTTTCTTCTTGCTACTGTTCCTGAAGTAGTAAAATCTTATGATGAAGCCCATGAATTCCCATTCAAGTTTCAACTGAATTTTGATACAGAAGATTGCGGTGCTTGGAGGATGCTGTCTTTGAAAACCAGGTACACTTGGCTTTGCTGCCCATCAGTGCTGCTGACCATGAGATCCCAGCTAAAACTCCCCACATTCGGCCAGATCTGCTCCACTGAGGATTGACATCTGCAGTTTTCCATTCCCCTTCCTTACTGCCCTCAGGAGCTCAGACTCCGCTGTCACTGTCCCAACAGCCAGTCTTCACACCCCTGACCAGCTCTTCGTTGCTTGCAATTATCAGCTCCAGGTTTGCATTGCCCTTGTTGGCCCATCTGGCAGCTGTGAAAACAAGCTGTCCCCAAACCGCCTGGACTGTTTGCATGCTGCTGTGTTTCTCTTCCAGAAAATGCCAGGGCCATTAATGTCCCCAGTGAGGCCCAGGTTTCTCCAGACAGACACTGCCTTGGGGGACTTTGGAAAGATTATGGCAGTTTGTCCACTCATGTTAAAACCCAGAGGCCCCCTCTTGTCCAAGCTGAGGGCATGAGTGCACATTTGGGTCATAGCACCTCAGGGGTAGCACCAGGCCAAGCTCTGACTTCTCTCAGGTAAACGTGGAACCAAGTGTCCAAGACCCCATGTGTGCAAAGGCTTTCCTTCAGAGCAGAGACGGGCCAGAGCGGACAGTTATGGAAACATAAAGCCAAAACTGGAAGCCAAGAGATTGAGCAAACCCTCCTGTCCCCAAGGCCAGAGAGAAACTGGGCTGGGAAGTGCAGGCCTGGATAGAAAACTGTTTAAGGATTTCCCCTGGTTACATCCCGTTCAATATATGGCTGGGGTTTTTCTTCATCGTGCTGTCTTATCTGCAGATCTTCAGGGCCGTGCTGAGGATCCCCTCTGAGCAGGGACAGCACAAAGCCTTTTCCATGTGCCTCCCTCACCTGGCCATGATCTCCCTGTTCATCCTCACTGCCATGTTTGCCTACCTGAAGGCCTCCTCTATGTTCTCCCCATCTCTGGATCTGGTAGTATCATTTCTGTAATTGGTTATGCTTTCAGCACTGAACCCCCTCTTCTATAACATAAGGAACCGGGAACTCAAGGATGCCCTGAGGAAACTGATCGGAGGTTTTTCAGCAGCCATAGACTCTCAGAATTTCTCTGCAGATGATCCCTACTATATGTCATGACAGCCCAAGAATACCTTTCTTTCTTTATACGTTTTGGTCCTCATTTTTCCAGTTGTGATGATGTGTTCTTCAAAGAAATAGCATTACTCTTTCCCTCTTACTTCAGTATTTAACTATCTTGTGCAACCCAGAGACTTGTTCTCAAAAAGGAGCTCTCTGTGTATTTAAGCAGAATAAATGAACTGACAACTTCTTTGTCTTAGATCCATCCTTATCAGGGCAGGAATGAATGGGGAATGAAAACACCTTTCTGGGTGCACCAGCTCAGGGCAGGCCTCTCTGTCAGTGTGGCAGCAGAAGCTGCCTGAGAACCTCCAGGACCGGGGCTCTTGTGCAGGTCACGGGAGAGGGGATGGCACGGAGGGGCTGCAGAGCCCTCAGGATGTGCTGGAGAGGAGAGCAGGGGATGCGGGGTGACACTGACCTCCTTCTCCTTGTGCCATTGATTCCTCCCATCTCTGGGGCTAACCCCCCTCTGTCCCCAAGGAGCTGCTCTGCCTTTCAGAGGGGCTGAGGCCGTGGTGGGAGTGCCAGGAACCTGCTTTGGGACTAACCCAGACTGGGCTTTGCTGGGGAGGGAGGTGGAGGAGGGCAGGGGAGGGGGAAATCTTGGAGAAGTTGGGCTTGACTGGAAAGTACCAGGAAGAGAAAAAACAGAGTATAAGTCGTACTGCATGACCACGCAGGGAGAAGACACACCAGGGGATTTGTGGTGCAGAGCCAGGGCTTGTGGAAGGGATTGAAGGCATGCAGGTGCAGGAGAGAAGAGGCTGCTCTGTGCTCTTGTTGGCATGAACAGACCAGGAAGAGTGATCCAGGGCCTTCATCTCCCCCCAGCCTCTCTCACTTGTCATTTCCAGCACTGGCTGCTCACCCAAGCTTATGGGTGAGTCTTTCTGTGAGACCATCTCCATCCTCCTGCTGGTACTCAGTGCTGTATGGGGGGACTGGCCAGCCCTGCCCGGCCTCTCTCCTGGCCCAGACCCCAACAGACCCTGGAGCAGGGCTGTCTGTAAAGACCAGCATGGGACACAGCTGGGTCTGGGCAGGGGTCAGATGCTGGGGGAGCCTCCAAACCACCATAGACTTGGGAGAAGGGGCAATGAAAACTGTATTGGGGATTGATCCAGAGAACCTTTCAACTATCACAAACCAAATGAAGGAGGTGATTGGGGAAATACAACACAGATTGCTCAAGGGCAAATCATGCCAATATAACATCATCATCTTCTTCAACAAATAACATCTTCTAGTGACATGGGGAGATCAGTGGATGTTGTTGTCCTGGACTTCAGCAAAGCATTCAACACCTTTTCCTACATCCTTCTCCTGGACAAAGTGGCAAGAGAGAGATTGGAGGGTTGGTGTGTGAGATGGGTAGGAAATTGTCTCACAGGCTGCACTCAGAGGGTGGCGATCAATGCTTTTACTTAGGCTGGAAGCCTGTAGCATGTTGGATCCCCCAGGAATTGGTACTGGGTCCCATGCTGTTCCAACATCTTCATAAATCATCTGGATGTTGTGATTGAAATCACCCTCACCAAATTTGCTGATGCCGTTAAGCTGGGTGGTGAGGTGGACATGCCAGAAGGGAGAGTCATCTTACAGAGAGACCTGCACAGGCTGGATGAATAGGCCAGCAAGAAGAATATGAACTACGAGACAAAGACAAGTCAGAAGTCCTGCACCTGAGTCAGAGCAACCAAAGAGCCCAGTAGAGGCCAGCAGGTGTGTGGCTGGGGAGCAGCCTTGCTGAGAGGGACCTGGGGGTTCCTGGTGGACAGCAAGCTGAAGAGGCTCCGGCACTGCCCCGCTGCAGCAACAACAGCAAATAGGCTCCTGGGCTGCATCCACAGGGGCGTTACGAGCAGACACAGGGACATGATCATCCCACTCTGCTCAGGCTTTGTCAGGCTACAGCTGGAGTGCTGTGTCCAGTTCTGGTCCTCACAATGAATGAAATCCACAGGCAGACTGGAGACAGTCCAAAGGGCTAAGGACAGTCATTCACTGGAAGGAACTCCCCAAGGGATGTGGTGGAGTCCCCACCACTGCAGGTTCTCAAGAAGCAATTGGACAGGGTGCTAGGTAGTCTCATGTAGGCTCCCTTTCTCAGAAAAGGTTGGACCTTTCCAAGCTGGGCTGCTCTATGATACAATGATTCTATGAATATCTCTTTTCACAGGAAAGAAAGAGTGAGAAATAGAAAACACCTTGATGCTGCACAACAATTGCTCCGCAAGGACAACAACACTGCTGTGTTATCAATGCTGATTTAGACTCCAATGAAAAAACAAGCCACTATAACAGCTGTGACAATGAAAGTTAACCCCATCCCAGCCAGTCCCAGCACACTTAAACCAAAATAGATACAACAGTGTACAGGTTGTCTGGCGAGTGATGAGTGGTGGGTGAATCACTCCCCTCACTCTTCTGGCTCTCCAGGAACACTCCAGGAGACTGCTGGCTGCCTTTGCAACCAGGTCATGCTGGATTGTGCTGATCGCTGCTGGATCATGTTTTGCTTTCTATTCCTGAGCACAACCAAAGACTTGTGCACAGAGCTGCTCCTCATCCAGGCAGACCCCTTCTGCTGTCACTACAGGCTGTCATTCTCTCCTAGTGGCTAGACCTGGATGTTTTCCTTCTGTCTTGTGAAATTCCTGACAGGACAGTCCTCTCATATGCCAGGTTTCATCAGAATGGCATCCCTAGGGACACAGGAATGGTCCTCTCAATTTACTGTCATTGACAAACACTGTCAGAATTTACTCCCCTGGGTCATGGATAGAGTTGCTAAATTGCCCAGGTCCCAGGAGATTTCCCTGTGCTTCCCCACATAGCCCCAGTATCTCCCACTGGCCTCCAGGTAGAGTATGACCCCTTCACCACAGCTCTCTGAGCCTGAGCCTCCAACTGGTGTTTCACCTCTCTGTCTGTCGATCCACCCAGACTGTAATGGCCTAACGTGGGTACAAGAATATTGAGGGAGATCATGGCCAATGTCTTGCTGCATTGGAGGTACCTGACATCCACTGTTCTTATGTCACACACAAAACCAGTTACTTCATCCTGCAGGCAATCAGGTTAGCGGGGCATGATTTATCCTTGGACAGTCCCTTCCGACTGCATTTGGACATTCTTCTCTTTAAGGTGCCCAGGATCATCACCCAAGAGGACTCTAACTGACGGCACACTCCTCACCAAAGAGAGCTTGTACAGCCTGTGGTTCCCTGGGTGGCCCTTGTGGGCTCTTTCAAAGATGGCTGCAACATTGGCTTGTCCTCTCCCACAAGAAGCCTCTACCAATCCCATGACCTCTTAAAAGGCATATGCCAAAGAAATATCCGTATTCCAGTCTAACTTCATTGCCACTACCCTGCCTGGTTTACCACGTACTTAATTTCTCTAATCTTTCATGAATTTGCACCTGGCCAGGATACAATGAACATTTCTCACCTCACCTTTTCAGATGCAGACTGAGGAGGCAACGGACATTTCCATTATTCTCCAGCTTTTTCTTTCATTATTGTTTATACCTTCAGATAACTCTCACCTATGTTGCTCTTTTGAACTTTAGGGAGTAAAAACTTTCAACAGCCTCTTTGTTTCCTTAGTCAACACTTCAATTGTGTTTATACCTATCTTTGTGTATTTACCTACCTAAGTTATTTCTCCTGACAGTAGCCCTCCCAGAAGGCAACGTCATTAGAGATATCTTGTACTTAGCATATGTTTCTGGATCACTATTTATTGGTCATGAAAATATATCACACTTCAGATTTCTTAGTTTCCAAGGAACTAAAACCCTTCTGTGCCTGTGGGCAGCCAGTTCTCTAAGGACAGCAGTGGGAGCTGTTGTAAAGGACCTGTAAGATCCAGCTGCAGAGATCAGTGGAGAAGGACTGATGTAAGGAGAAGTGATGCAAGTTCCCAGGGGACCAATGTGAGAAATGGTGAGACTGGGCAATGAGGAGCCAGGTTGTCCAATACTATGTTGGACCCCAAGGGACTGTCCAGACCTCCCAAGGAGACACTGTGCATCAATATCAGAGACAGAATGTTGTTATCACCTCTTCTCTAAACAGAAATTAATATAAAATGCTCTTTATAATGAAGAATCATTTTATTAGATATATTTGGAAATGTTCCTCCTTAACTACATTGCCAAAATTTATTCAATTATCTGTACGAGTCTTCAAGACTTAAAGGAAAATGCATGGCTTGTTAGGACATTCTGTATTTTAATGAGCCCCATGTTGTGTTTGGCCCTGAGTCCATGAGCCTCAGATACTGAGAGGAGACTGAGCAAAATACTCAAGAAGTCAAAGTCAGAAGAAAACCCAAAGTACCTTGAAGCATTGATTGGCCCCACTGAGGGCCATTACTGACAAAGCCTCCCCATGGACTCGTTAGAGCAGATAATTGGAGGCTGTGGTTGCAGGTAGGCAAAGGCACTGTGCAGGTGGCTGTGATGCTGCAAAACCCCTTGTTTGTTTTATGAAGCAGAAAGGCCAAGCCCTGACCCCCCCAGGCCCTGCGAAAGCAGGTCCTGTCCCTCACATGTGGGTCAGGGCTCTTCCTGGGGGCAGTGGGGTGTGAGGGTGAGCAATGCACAGTGTAGGGAAACTGCACAACACCTCCCAGCTTCCCCAAGAAGGGACAAGGAGGAAATAAATTCCAGAGCCTCAAAATAAGGTTTATCCTGGTACGTCTCAGTGACAGAGGCAACTGCCATAATCAAGGGGACAAAGAGCTTGTTGTTGTGTGGCCTTTCAGCCCTCCCAGAGCCCTTGGTCACCACTACTGCAGGCTTCCTTCTACTGTCTCCTTTACGCACCATTTTCCCTTCAGGATTTTGGCATCCATCTTGCTTTCCCACCGAGCTGTCACCCCAGCATTTCTGTACCTTCACTGACATCTCTCCACCCTCGCTGCCTGCTCCTTAAAAACAGTGCTTGTGGGCTTTTTGAGAGTCCTTCTGGGCACCTCCTATGCCACAACGCAACCCTTGTAGTGAGATTTCCTTCTCTCACATCCAGACTGAAGTTTCCAAGCTGCACTTTGTGGAGCTTTCCTCTCCTCCCACTTCCAAGAAAAGCTCCATCTTCTCTGAAACCATCCTTCAAGCTGCAGACATCTGCTACACTGCCCTGAGCCTCCACTTTACCAGGGCTAAAGAAGCCCAAGTCCTTCAGCCTACCCTCAGAGGAAGGTGAGGACTGGATCTCAGAAGAAGGCTGTGACAGCACACAGCAGGACTGTCACGGTGTCACTGCAGGAGAGCTCCAGTGAAATCACAGAAGAGGTGGCCCACTCCACTGGGGCCCCAGCACTGTATCTGGGACAGGAATGAGATGATGACCGTAGATGACATCAATACCCCTAGCCAGGGTGTAACTGCCTTCTCAGTGCAGACCTGCCAGTTTGGGAATCTTGCAGAGAGAAGTGGGTGGCACACAGCCTGGTACTGACCTTAGGATGTGGCCACCAGCGGGAAACACTCAGCACCTGCAAAAGGTGCCAAAACCAGCACTGACACTGCTGTGAGCAGAGGTGGTACCTATGAGGAAGAACGTTTGTTTCTGTGTTAGTTGCTTCAATCAATTGTAAAGGAAGTTGGGAGAGGTGAAAGATGAAGGTATGTGTGCTTCTGAGTGCATTCACACTCCCTAGATGTGCTCTGTGCCTTCTGAAAGGTGAGAAATGCCTTCTTCTGAAGGGCAGCATCACTCATGCTTGCAGAACCCCTTCTGAGTGCGCAGGTGAGATGCTCCCCAGGGGAGCTCCTTTCATTCTGTGCATTTGAAGGCAGGGGCCAGACAGCCAAGAAAGGGTGATGGAGCAGAGAGACACAATGCAAATTTGGACTTCTGACCTAATCCTTCTGTGTCCCTCTGAAGACAGATAAACAGCCTCTCTGAGCTGGGGTGAGAGGACCATGCTGGAAATGGTGGTTGCTATGTGCTGGTCTGTGGTGATTGCCCTGGGGCAGCTTCCCCGGGGTGCCCAGCGCACATGGGCACAGCCCAGCCCCTGCTCTGCTGGGCCTTCAGGTCTCTCACAGGAGCCTGAATGTGTGAGGACACTGCTGTGTGCCCCCACCCTGCACATTCACACATTTCCAGTCTTCACTGGTGGTTTCTCTTCTGGGCAATTTCCTGGGTATGCTCTTGAGAGCAACTCTGGAAGAAGACCTAAACCTTCCTGCATTGCCCTGAGGAGATCCCCTTGTCTGATGGAAACACTGTCCTGAAGGCCAGCTCTGTCACAGAAGTGCCCACTGCCTGTCCCTGCCTGTGGTCACAGAACTGCCACATCGTGGGACAGTGACCACGGCACAGAAGCACTCAGATCATAGGCCAATAAAAGGGCTCAGGAGCAGAAAGGGGAAGTTTAAAACCAGCAGGCTTAGGAAAGATCAAGTGCATTTGCTTTCCTGGAAGCACTGCTCTGCCAAGATGTTTTTCCCCTCCACCTCTGCACACAAGCACTGTCCCAGTAGATCCAGAGAACAGCTTGGAGGAAGAATCTCAGGGAAATATATCGCTACAGTATCCTTTATTTTGTTTAAACACAAAGAGAGCATAGGGTCCTCATTTACAAAGTCTCTCAGTCACACAAATCTTGATAGATGCCAAATTATAAAAGCGACAAATAATCACACCTTCTTTGTAGAGAATATTATGTAAAGTAAAACAAACAAAGAAAAAAAAAATCAACTCCCAAAACCCCAACAGAACCTACATACAGATGCCCTCCTTTGTAATGAGTTACATTTCAAGTTATTCACAAAATACATGTAATTTATTGTTTCAGAAATTCATCCTGTTATCAGTTCCCTCAGGGCATCTTTGATCTCCTGATTTCCTCATGCTGTAGATGAGGGGGTTCACTGCTGGAGGCATCACCGAGTACAGAAATGACACCACCAGGTCCAGAGATGGGGAGGAGATGGAGGGGGGCTTCAGGTAGGCAAAGATGAAGTGCTGATAAACAGGGAGAGCACGGCCAGGTGAGGGAGGCACGTGGAAAAGGCTTTGTGCCGTCCCTGCTCAGAGGGGATCCTCAGCTACGGCCCTGAAGATCTGCACATAGGAAAAAAGAATGAAAACAAAACACCCAAATCCTAAACAGGCACTAGCCACAAGGAGCCCAACTTCCCTGAGGTAGGAATCTGAGCAGGAGAGCTTGAGGATCTGGGGGATTTCACAGAAGAACTGGTCCACAGCATTGCCTTGGCAGAGTGGTAGGGAAAATGTGTTGGCTGTGTGCAGGAGAGAATAGAGCAACCCAGTGCCCCAGGCAGCTACTGCCATGTGGACACAAGCTCTGCTGCCCAGGAGGGTCCCGTAGTGCAGGGGTTTGCAGATGGCAACGTAGCGGTCATAGGCCATGATGGTGAGAAGAGAAAACTCTGCTGTAGCAAAGAAAAAGAAAAAAAACACCTGTGCAGCACATCCTGCATAGGAAATATCCCTGGTGTCCCAGAGGGCATTGGCCATGGATTTGGGGAGAGTGGTGGAGATGGAGCCCAGGTCAAGCAGGGAGAGGTTGAGGAGGAAGAAGTACATGGGGGTGTGGAGGTGGTGGTCGCAGGCGATGGCGGTGATGATGAGGCCGTTTCCCAGGAGGGCAGCCAGGTAGATGCCCAGGAAGATCCAGAAGTGCAGGAGCTGCAGCTTCCCGTCTGTCTGCAAATGCCAGGAGGAGGAACTGGGTGATGGAGCTACTGTTGAAAAATTGCTTCCACTCATCATTGGGCACTGTCCATGGAGGAAAAAGACATTGAAATGTTAGTGTAGACTTGTCTGAGATAAAACCTACTTCATATCTCTCAGTGACTGCCTCTCCCTTTTAAACAAGTCCTCCAGTTCTGCTGTGAGCTCTGGACGAGTCAGTCCTGCCAGACAGCCATAGATAAATCGGAACATGTGTGATCACAGATTAAATCCACTCATGTTCAGCGGTTTTGCTCCCAATTCACCTTACTGCAAGGCATAGCTGTGGGGATATTGGATTTTTTAAACCGTTTTTGTTGCACCACTACACATGAGGAGTGGTTTTAAGGCAGAAATTTATGGCATTTCTGCTGAACTCCTACTGAAACATTGTATGTTTTGAGAGACCAAGGGGCTGTCCTGAAATTCAGAGTGAGGAGAGTTGCTCTGTCCATCAGCCCTGGTCTCATCTGAGCTGTGCTGGCACCGCTTTGAGCTGGATGATGGAAACAGGGCACTGCTGGGACTAGAGGAATCCAGTCTCCAAGCACAGCTCTCCAAAGCCCTCAGCCCCTCTCATCGCACCTGAGGAGGATCTCAGCTCTCCCCTCCCAGCCAGGGACACAGAGGGCTCATTGCAGCTGCCTGTGTGCAGACACCCAGCAGCATTTCCATGGCCTTAGCACTGAGGTGTTTCCTCCCTGGGGCTGCTGGATAACACAGAGATGTCCTGGGAAAGCTGTGCCCACCTGGAGAGAAACCTGCAGCCCAGCACGAGCCCTCAGAGCAAGAGTTGAATGTCCTAAAGAGTGAGTGTCCTGAAAGGAGTATTGTGTCCTTTGTTTTGCCCTGAGCCCACAGATTATGAGGAGACTTTACTCCATGGACACATCTGCACAGCAGGACCCACAGGGTTGGGCTCTGAACTGCAGCTTAGCCCCACCACCCCCCATCACAGCAAGTCCAGGGATGACAGTAAGGGGAGCAGATACAGGAGGGGGAAAATGGAGAAATACCACACTGCTCGTGTTCTTGGAGGCAGAAAGGGACAGGCAGTTGGGTATTGGGTAGATTCTCCTCTTCAAGGGTGAGGCCGCTGGAAGGTGCCCCATGACCTTGAGGGCAGAGGCTGTGTTGGACAGGGGAGATCAGGAGGTTGCTCCATGGAAGGCATCTGCACTGCAGGGAATGGCAGGGAGGTGCCCGAATCCCCCCTCCCACAGCATTCCTGGCAGCAACTCCCTCTCCCTTCATGCCCATATCTCTGGTGCCTGGCAGCTGTCCCTGCCTGGAGCCGCTTCTCTGTCCCCTTATCTCCTCCCTGTCAGTGCTGCCAGCCCCCATCCCAGCCACCCTGTGCTCAGCTCTTCCCTGCGGACCCCTCCTGGCAGCAGGACACGGCCCACGGGCAGCAGTCTAGGTGCAGGGGCTCAGGAGCGACTGAGAATGCCTAAAGACAACTGAGATCTGAGTTATTCCACTAGAGTGGAGAAAAAATCTAGCAAAGCCCACCCGGCTAACCAAAAAAAGAAATCTCAAAGAAAAGGTCTTTGCATTTCAAGTAAAAGCAGCCTTGATATCCTTCTGCAGAAGGAACCTCTGCAAAAGTCCTCAGAGTGATCTGGAGCTGTGAGCATCCCTGATCCACGCAGCAGCCACCTCTGGAGAGCAGAAGGAGCCTGCCCTGGCGGGGGTCTCTCCTTCCCCCCACAGCTTCTCCCCACAGCGCCATGGGGAGCTCCCCGGGCAGGCTGAGTGCTGACCCTGGCAGGTGGCAGAGTCCCTGCCCCAGCACACAGCCCCCTGGGGTGCAGGGACCCTGCTGGGAAGGGACAGCCCTGGGCACCCCTGCCTGCACACCCGGCTGCACACCCCTGCAGCCGGCCCCGCCAGAAGGCAGCCCTCATGCCCTGGCCCTCGCAGGGGGCACCAGGGAAGCCCTGCTCGGGAGCAGATTCTCCTCCCTCCTCCTCCACTAGGCAAGAGGCAGATTCCTGGCGGGCTCTGCCGCCTTCCCCACATCCCTCCCCGAGCTGCAGCTGCATTGCCCTGCACCCCCAGACTTACTGTGGCCAGGGCCCTGACGCTTTCTCCTCCTCGGAGCTCTCAGCAGCCTCCCAGCTCAGGCTGCCTTGAAGCTGTGTGTGCCTCACTGCTCTGCCCTGGGTGCCTGCAGGCAGTGCCCTCAGCCCTGCTGCGCTTTGCAGAGGAGCTGCTCCTGGGCAGAGCTGTCTCTCTGCAGCGCTGCCCACTTGCCAGGAGCTCCCTCCGGCCCAGGAGCCCGGCCCCAGCTCAGCACCACAGCAACAGCCCAAGGCAGTTTAATGACCCCTCAGGAGGGTTTGGTGACAACTCCATGAACCTCAGGCACTGAGAGGTATTTGATGAAACCTCTCAAGGAGTCAGTATCAGATACAAACTCCAAAGTTTCCTGCACTGTTAATGACTCCCACTGAGGACACTATTGACAAAAGCTCCCAATGGGCTGGTTACAGCAGAAAACTGGAGAAAATTATGACCGGTAGGCAAATGCCATTGAAAGGAAGAGATTCTGTGTGAACATGGATGTGTTATGTTAAGAGAAAGGCAAATTGCTGACCTCCAGACCCTGGGATGGGAGATCCTGTCCCTCTCACATTGCTCAGGACTCTTCCTGGGGTAGTATTCTATGGGGATGAGCAATAACAAGAGCATGACTACTGTACAATACCTCCCAAGCTCCCAGGGTGGGAAGGGCTGGCAATGAGACTCGACTGCTGCACGGATCAGGTGGGATGTCAGCAGAGAGGAGGTGTCTGAAGAAGGCCTCATCTACTTCCTCTTCCTGATCAGGAGATCTGTAGCAGACATCCACCCACCGCAGTGGTGCCCATGATGTTCTCCCCTCTCCTGTTGACCCCTCAGCTCCCAGATGACTCATTGTCCATCCCCAGGCAGAGCTAAATGCGTTCCTGCAGCTCCCTCCCAAAGGGCTGCTTCCCCTCTGGGTCCAGACCACGGCTTTATCAGTACTGAGACCCCCAAGAAGCCACAGTTCCTCCAGGAGGGGTATTGGCAGTGCCCTGCAACTCCTCGTACTGTTCTCTTGTGAGAGACGCCCCAGTCAAGACTGAACCAGCTGCATGCAAGCATTAAAAGCAATACACTGTGGTGCAAGCCATGCAGGCGGGTTTGGAGCGCATTGAGAACATCTGCCTGATAAGGGTGACTGAGAAACCCGTGAGGTGAAGTGCCCTGTGGGACTTCATCTTTACAAAGAAGAGCTGGCCAGGGATGTAACAGTCAGGGATGAGAAGGTAAAGTTGAGGCTCCTGGAAAAAGGGAACCCTTAGATTTTTCCTCTTGTTTCCTCTCCTGTTTTGCTTTTTAATTCTTATTTTTCCCTCTGACAGCGAGAATGTTTTATCAAAGTGGTTTTCAGCAACGAAGCTGTCACTGACTGAGGAGGAATCTGTTTATAATTTTTCTGTTCTACCTGGCAAAGGTCAACCGTGGATGGAAAGACAGTCTTAAAAAACAGAACACTTTTTAAACTCAGCATGTTTTTCTTTTCTCTGTTGGGCTTTGGTTTTCCTTGAAAACCAAACCCTTCCCAGGAAATAAAACTTCCCTCTTCTCTAACTCTCCTGCTTGCCTTTACTTCCCACACACCTCTGTGTTTGTCACCATCTTCATGCCGCCTTCTCCCTGTTTCTGACCTAATCAAAAAGCTAAAGCCACTTCGCTGACGTGTTTTCCCTTTCACTACAATACATTTTTGATCAGCCTAAAATACATGTTTAAATAAACTACAGTAAAAACAAGTGAGAAATCCCTATTTTTTCTGCATTGACTTTGAAGTGACTCTTGGGGAAAGAGCTCAAATACAGGATCTTACATACAGTTTACAGTGGATTCCTACTCTAACCCCCATACTAAGTTTGCTCTTAGTGCATAAAATGATGCCTTCTTGCGCTAGGCTAATTCTCCCTCTGTTCTTTTGTTCTCCTTTCAATCTCTGTATGAATGTCTTATCCTTCTACACTCTTTTGCTCTGTCTCATCTTCTTTTAACCTCCTGAATCTGTTTCCCACAGTGACCATCTGCCCTCACTCATTGCAGCTCGGATGCTGAGATGTTGAACCATGCGACTGTCACAGAGTTCCTTCTCTTTGGCTACTCCTCCCTCTACCATCAGGAACACCTAATGGCAATTACTCTCCTGGCTTTGTGCCTGGTGATCTTAGGGGGAAACTTGCTGATTGTTCCCCTCGTCCTCGCTGAAAGAGACCTCTACGGGCCCAGGTACCTTTTCCTCTGTAACCTCTCCTGTCTGGAAGATCTTCATCACGACATCCATCGTATCCAAGCCAGAGGAAACTTGCTGATGGGCAGCAAAGCCACTTCCTACTGAAACAGAAAAGGCCCAAACAATCGGCCTCAAACCAAAGTTGACTTCTGAGTGAATTCCCTGACCAGCAATCAGCATCTTATCAGCAGAATGAAGCAATCAGCATCTTATCAGCAGACTGAAGCAACCAACATCTTATCAGCATGAAAATGCAACCCTGGGAACAATCCCTGGGAACTATAAGTAAACAATAGGAAGTAACTATAAATCCCCAAATGTAGAGAAAAACAGAAACTCCTCAGACATGCCCGGATCCTGGCCAGATCCGGACATGCCTGAGTGAGGCATGTCAATCTACCAGATATCTCCTGTGCGTTTGTATAGACTTGTTTGTTAAACTGTATAAAACCCGGGCCCTCTCACAGCACAGACGCAGACCTCCCCTACGAGCGGACGCCCTGCGTGGGACTTCCCAGCTGCCGGGAAAGGCTCTGCGACCCTTCGCTGGGACGGGGCTCCCCAGCTGGATGCACGGGTCGGGGTGATGGTAAAGTAGGAGGGCAATTGGTGATGGATCTTTCTTAATCACTATAGCTAGCTTTATGTAGTAATGACTAGGTGCATTACCTTGCTTATTCTTTCTGCTGCTTTAAACGAAAGTAAAATGGGCCTATTTCTTTAGCTTGGTGTCTGTGTCCTTTGTGTTAACCCCGTCAATTGGCAAAACAAATTTGGCGTCACGGACAGGATAAGAACAAAATGTAATTTTTTAATCTAAATGTAATGAATCAGCTCCATCTGAAATTCCTGGATGGGATGACCTTCCCTATAGTTCACTGGCACTTGAGTGGGCTAAGGTCGGAGGACCATGTGAACAGTGGGAAAGTCGACTAAAAGAAGCTGAACCACTGGACGTATTAAAATATATCGAAAAATTATCTATCGAAAAAGGAAAAGAAATTGTGTGTTCAGGAAGACGGGGATGGGTTTTGTTAACAGCATATCGGAAACAGCACCGACAGAAAGAAAAACTGCTGTTAGAGCGCTCCCACATGGAGCGACAGATGTGTGATTGGCAGAATCAAATTGTAATGGTACAGTGTCAAAACAAGGTGCTTGCCGGTGAGTTGGATCCTTATCAGACTGTAGCTGAAAGAGCTGCAGTAAGGGTTGCACAATATAAGAAAAGAAGGGGATGAGTAAATCATAGGAACGTGCATGCTGTGATTGCAGAAGCAGGGGTACAGTGGGATCCTGACAGATGGGATGGAGATATTTGGGATTCTACGGTTCTGATGAGGCTGGTTCCTCAGATGTACCTGTGGATGTAAAACCAGTGTGGAGATGGAAAATAGAATTGGATACTAATGGGCAACAAGTAAGGAAGGATGTGATTGAAGATTCTATTCAGCATGAAATAAATGATATAATTGAAAGATTTAAGCAGAGACTGGGGAACCCCTGCTCTCTTGGATGGTGCCTTTGCATGATCAGGGAGCAGCAGGGGTAACCCTAGATCCAGGGGATTCTAGGAAGTTTTTAGTTTTGAGTTCTGACTCCTTTGTGCAAGAAGCATTCTGAAATAATGCTCAGGATACAAATTGTTAACCTTGGCCGCCCGGGGATGTACTAATAAATACCCCACGGAGAATGATTGGCCAGGTGGGGAACTTCCCTGGTGTACTTTGCGAGATTGTATACAGCGGGTGGAGGAGGAAGGGATGAAATTGGCAATCTTTATAGGAGACCCTGACAGGATGGTGCAAGCTGCCTGGTCAGTCACTCATATGAATCGATTGTTTAAAACTGCCCCGCCAGCATATAAAAATGTAACAATGACTCTCTTAATTAATGAGACAGGAAATCCCATTGATGAGATAATTGAAAAAACACAGCAGCTAGGTGATCTTGGAGAATGGGGCCCCCGAGGAAGTGCAGGAAACCGAGATACTCGGGACAGCCCTAAAGGAAGTGAGAACAGAGTTTCTCGGAAGGAAATATTTACAGCTTTATTGAAGGATGGCCTATCTCGTGAAAAGATTGATGGTGTTCCAACTAACAAGCTGTGGTGAATATACAAACAAAGAGGGCTGAATAAGGAGATTCAAAGTTAGTCCCTTCAAAATGTCTATTCCGATTATGTATTCAGGAATGGGGACAATCATGACTGAATACAGTCATTTTGGGAGGCTTCCTATTTTCATTTCAATTTCAGTTTGTACAGCTTTACTTTGTTTCCCTCCCAGACCTGTAATAGTTACAGATTGTCCTTTAAATTTCTTTGGATTCCCATATATCAAGGAGGCCTCCGCTCCTGTGTCAATTAAGGCTTTTACTGTTTGTGAGGACTGGTTTTTCCAAAATACTTGGAGCTCCGCATGGGGCCGTCGGTCCTTCCATGCCCATTGCACTGGATCTTGGCCATAATTTCATTCCTGTTTACTACGCTGGACAATTTCCCTAGTCTCCTTCCATGGGTATAAATCAGAATACGGCTCCCAATCCCCCCTTTCCCCTGGAACAACTGATCTGCCCGCGGAGGGCCCACCGTGTGCAGATGGGAAGTCCTGTTGAAGCTCAGGAGGAGGTGCTGTAGGCTGAGTTACCCCTGGATTCTTAGTTTCAGAACTCCACTCTCCTGCTAGGCTAAACTGTCCACCCAACCCTTCCAAAATGGGGGTTTGGAGGGGATCAGGGATCAGCCAAAATATAATTGGGGGTGGTGGCAGGAAACACTGTAGCACCCCACAAATGGGGGCTTGTGGTTCAAAAAACACAAAACCCCCCTCAAATTATTTGGGGGGCAGTGTCAGGGGACCCTGTGGCCCCTCCCAAAATGAGGATTCAGGGGTCTCAGGGCCCCCCAGATTGCTCATCCATGTCAAAGAGCTTCCTCTCCTCTGCCACTGTGGGATCATTTTTGGAGGACAACGGCCACATTGGACAGGAGCAAGACTTTGGCTACATCACAAAAGGGACGTGAAAAGAGGAAGGAGAACTGAGAGAGCTCTACAGCTGGTGAATGATGAGAACATCTTGACCTTCATCAGCCAGAAGCCTTGGGAGTAATGAACAGGCATGTAGAAAAACAAGATAAGGATGCTGAGCTTTTTCTGAAGAAAACATGCCAGTCTATGTTTGATGGGAAACCTCTGGTCATTTCTTAAACAGTGGAAAGTTTTCTACCTTGCGCTAAAAGTGTATAGAACATTGTGTTTGTGCTTGTAAGATTAATTAACCAATAGGCTTTAGGATACCAGTAACTAACTTGTAACCAATGAATTGTCTGGTGTATAATGGACAGAGGGTAGTGACCAATCAAACGTTAGTCTTGGGCGTGTGAACAGTGTGTGAGGAATGCATGTAACCAATCCAGCCTTCTGTTTATGTGTGATCAGTTGCTAGGCAGACATATAAGCGCACATGTATCAGCAATAAACGATTTTGATTTCTGACTGTTATAGAGTTGCCGGAGTCTGTGATTCTCCTCATGCCACCATGCCTGGGAGGTGGGGTCATGAGTGACATCATAAGGCAGGGGAGCCACCCCCTCAGGGATGTCATAACCCACCAGTGACATCACAACCCAGGGTTGGGGAATCCCCATCAGAACTAAGTGAGACTCTGATACTACAATTCCATTGTGGATCCCCACCTCAACCCCATGAGCTCCCCTGTGATGTCATAAGACCACTCCCACCACACAGGGGTCCACTATGATGTCACAACACTGGTAGGGAGCCCCAAGAGCTTGCTATGACATCACAATCCTGATGCAGAACACAAAGGTCCTTTATGATGTCACAGCCCTGGTGGGGAACCCCAAGGGTCCTCTATGATGTCACAATTGTGGCTGGAAACACCAGAGGGTCCTCTGTGACATCACAAACATGGTAGGGGAACCCCAAAGGTACACTATGATATCAGAACTCCGGTGAGCAAACCCAATGAGTTTTCTGTGACATCACAACCATCAGAGAAACCCCACCCCACGTGGCTGCCTGATGACATCACAACCCAGCAGGGCACCCCCACCCTACGTGGGTTTCCTGTGATGCCAGCACCCTGGTGGGGACAGCACCACACCCCACGTGGTCCTCAGTGATGTCACAGCCCCACAGGGAACCCCCATCTCACAGAGTTGCCCGTGATGTCACTGCCCAGGCAGGGACCCCCCCCACTCCAGTGATGTCACAAACCAACGGGGAACCACTCCCACCTTGAAGGATTCGCTATGTGAGAAGTAACGGTAGAATTTTGCTTTCGCTAACAATAATGAAATAATTACTTTTATTGAGTTAGGCTAAAACTGTCATTAAATTAGTGTTGCTAAAAATTATACCAGTTGAGCACGCCTTTTTTGATCACAGGTCAGGCATAGGGTTGGGCATTGTGGGAGTTGGGCAAGCAGGAGGATGGGGGTGTGTCTGTGGTTAGGTATCATGTAAAGAGGAATGGAAGCCAGCAGAAAAGGGTTAAGCGAAGAACTCCTGATGAAGAGGAACCTGGACTTCACCCCCTCCACCAACCCCCCCCACTCAGAGGACCACCGAGACCAACTGGAAATGCCAAAGAAGAGGCTGGGGGGGGTGGGAGGGTGGGAAGGAAAGCGAGTGGACTTGTTGCTTGGCTTGGTTGTATTGCATTGTTCTTTGTTTGATTTCATGTTTAAACTGAATGGTTACATATAACACTGTGGATGCCTCCCCCGCTCAGCAGCTGCCCGTTTTGTGATAAGAAGTACTGAAGCAGTGGAAAAGTACAGAGAGAGAGAGACAGCCTCGGAGAAACCAAGGAAAAGGAACTGCGCGGGTGCAAAAAGGAGGACTGGAACTATAAAAAGAAGCCCTGCTGGGGCAGGTTGCGCCATTGCGCCCAGCGCTGTGTTCTTTGCTCCACTGACTCTGTCCCCAATAAAACATATTTTGAAATATACGTAGGCTTGTTTCTCACAACTGGGGGCTCACCCGGGATACAGAATTCATCACCCCCAGCCTCTCTCACTGGCCACTTCCAGCACTGGCTTCTCACCCAGGTTTATGGGTGAATGTTGCTGCTAAACCATCTCCATCCTCCTGCAGTTCTCAGTGCCTGTATGGGGGGACCAGCCAGCCCTGCCCAGCCTCTCTCCTGGTGCAGACCCTGGCAGACTGAAGAGAAGGGCGGTCTGTGAATCCCCCACATAGGACACAGCTGGGGTATGGAAAGGGTTGGATAATGGGGAGTCTGCAAAATGTACGTTATGAGGTTATGTCCTGCCAGGGCTATGGGGGGGACGATGAACTGATTGATCTCACTGGCAACGTAATAGGGGGAACTTCAGAAACACCTGAATACACCAACAAGCCCATGACTCTTTCATTCCCTCTTCAAAAATATAGACTTATATATCCATTTCTAAAACACATTTCCTATTTATATTTTGAATGGAGAAATTCTTTCCAAGACATATTTCTATTAAGACATTTAATGTCTCCATTGCATCTAAATAGAGCTGAGAGCAATGGAGGTTGAAGAGGTTACATAGAGCCCACTAGTGTTTCCTTGCTATCAAACAAAGGAAGCATTTGTAGCATTTCCCTCATATGTCCCTGGGGTTTGAGCTGGCCAAATCTGTATGGGGTGGACAATGAGTTCAATGTACTCAGGGTTGTCAGGAAAGGCAGGCCTTGCCACAACAGTGGTCAAACTTTCCAGCAGTTCAGAAGTTGCAGCCTGATTTGAGAACTAGTTTAGCAATGCTTCCTCCCTGCAGTGCCTGGGGAGAGCTGAGCTGTGCCTGGATCCTTGAAGGAACTGTTGGTGCTATAATCTCCATGTCACAGTGCAGAGCAGGGAGAATTTTTTTTTTCTTTTTTTCCTGCTGATGCATCACTGAATCAGCAAAGGGCAAGGGCAGAGCAGGGCATTAGATCTGAGTCAGGATTTGCAGAGAGATCACAGAAGGGAAGATGTGGTGGGGTAGAGGCAGAGAGTAACACCCCAGGTCTTTGTTCCCAGGCACCATCAGCACAGAGGTCAACCCTTCATGCTGAGCATTGCAGGTGGGTGCTGGATGTCCCGAGTCAGGGAACTGCTGATTTTGCTGTGGGTATTTGTGCAGCGAAAGTGTGTGAGTGAGAGCTGAGTCTCAGCCCTGTCTTGTGCTGCACATGTCCCCAGCCCAGCTCCCTCCTTCCCCAGATCCCCTGAGACCCAGTAACTTCCAGCAGAGATGCTGGGGAGGGGCTGGTGGTGCTGAGTTCCAGCTGGGCTGGGCTGTGTTGGAGCCAGCCCTGGCACTCACCCACCTCAGCTGGGATGGGGGAAAAGTCAGTGCAGGGTCTTTGGGTCGAGATCACCTGAGCCCTTCTCCTCCCACAAGGCTCTGTCCTTTCTCAGCTTTCTCCTTTTTCTCTCCCTTCCTCACCATTCCACAAGCTCAGACCCTCAGCTTTCTGACATGGACTCTCACTCATCCAGTGGGGAGGGCTGGGGGCTTTACTCATCCTCGTCAGCTCTGCTAAAGATGTTTGTCTCCTCTCTTCTAGAAGCCAAACATTCTCTGCTGGGAGTTGGGTTTGACAACACTGAGAGCACCATGTATTTCAAGGAGCACAGCTGGTGAGGCTGCTTCTCAGGCAGGCACTTTCCCTGGCTGTGCCCTCAGGCATGTCCCAGGCATCGCCCATGGCCCTGAGCCTGCTACTCTCCCACCTCAGCCCCAGGCACCCCCGGGACACCCCTCCCAGTGCCCAGCAGTGCTGAGCAGGGAGCCCTGCGAGCACAGCTGGCTGTGCCAGGTCCTGCTGCTGGGCTGGATGTGCAGGGGGGCAGCCCCAAAGCCCTGGGGACCCTGTGCCGAGGAGGTGAGCATGGGGAGTGAGTGGTCCTCACTGGCATTTTCCTTCCTGCCTGCACAAAGTCTCTCATGAGACTTCTGGTTGATACACAGTTATAATTTTCTTTAATTTCCTTTTTTCTCTTTGTTTCTCACCTTTTCTTTTACTGTCTCACACACAGTGTGGGCTCAAGCATCCTCTGTCATGATCTCATTGAACACTCCCTTTGTCTGAGCTGGAAGCTCCTGGCCTTCCCTGGTCAATGCAAGAAATTGGCCTGCTCAGGGCAGGAATGCTCTCCTCAGAAGGGCAGCATTTCTGAGAGCTGAGACCACTCACCCAGAGCTGTGTCAGCCTTCTCCCAGTTGGAGAAAAGACATCTGCCTTGATCTTTTCACAGAAACAATTTATTTCAAAACATGGCACTGGTTTTCCTTGGAAGAGCACAGAGGATCTCAGTTCTAAACAGCTATTCTGGTCATGTTGAGAATCCCTTGAGCACAGGAAAGCAGGATGTCAAAATGTGAGCAAATGCACATGATGTTTGCATCCATCGTGAGGAAGAGGCAGCTCCATGGGGCAAGTCAGCCCTGTGGTCAGAGGGATGCTCTTGGGACAAGTGGGTCTGTTGTCTTGAAGAACCCAGGTCCCTTAAATTAGTTTAAGGAGAGAGAAAAATAGACTATGAACAAAGGAAAATAGTTGAGATTTTTTTTTTTTTTTTTTTTTTGTAACCTTTTTAATCAGTAATGTCCATCACAGTTCTTCTACTTAGTGTGGAAATGCAGGTGTTTTGTCACAGGCCTCCTTCCTGGCAAGTGGGGGAAGAAAGAGAATCAAAGCTGTATGGAAAATGGGAAGAGGAGAATCAGATATCACCCACGAAGTTCCTGCTGAGGGCAATGGGGAATGTGCCCTCACTGCAGACTCCCTCTTCCTTCTATCACCCATCATGACTTGATTGGGCACATCCTCATCGTTGTTTTGGTGCTGTCAGAGCAGCATGTGCACACCCCCACGTACTTCTTCTGGGGCAATCTGCCCTCTTGGAGACCTGCTACAGCTCCACCCTCCTGCCCCGGCTGCTGGCCAGCTTGCTGAATGGGGACGGGACCATTTCTGCTCACAGCTGTATGGCTCAGCTCCACTGCTCTGGCTGCTTTGCAACTGCCGAGTGTTACCTGCGGGCCATGATGGCCTATGATTGGGATCTGGGCACGTGCCAGCCCCTGCTCTATGCAGGCTTCATGACCTGGAAGGTCTGCCTTCAGCTGGTGGTTGCACCTTGGCTATGTTGGTGTGTGCAACAGTCCCAGTCTTCTTATCCCAGCTGAAGTTCTGTGGCCTCAGGGCAACTGGCCACTTGTTCTGTGACCTCTCTGCTGGAGATTGCCTGCAGTGGCACCAGCATGTTCACACTCACATCCTTCATCCTGTCTTTCCTGAGCGTTGTCTTCCCCTTCCTGTTTGCTTTTGTGACCCATGTGTGCATCATAGCTGCCATCCTGAGGATGCCATCCAGCATGGCCAGCAGAAGGCCTTCTCCTCCTGCTCCTCTCCCCTCATTGTCATCTCTCTTCTCCTGCACCCTCCTCACTGTCTACCTGCTGCCCAGAACAGCCCCGCTGAGGCAGCTCAACAAAGTGCTCTCCCTCTTCTGCCACTGTCCTCACGCCCCTGGTCAATCCCCTTGTCTACAGCCTGTGGAACAGGGAGGTCAGGGAGGACCTGAGGAAAGCTCTCAGGAAAGACAAGGCCTGCACCCAGGGTGCACAATAATGTTCCACCTGCAGGGATGAATGCTTTGTGCTTCTGTTTTATCTCAGTAGGGAGGCCTTGGGCAGGCCTATGGTGTCCAATGCCGCAAACATTGTTTTAGGAGGGCGTGATATTGAGCACGTCTGTGGGATGGGAAAGGTCGAGACATTTCCTTTTAGAGAGTTCATAGAATCAGAATCAGAATGGTTTGGGTTCGAGGGGACCTTTAGAAGTCACCTGGTCCAATCCCCCTGCAATAAGCAGGGACATCGTCAGCTAGAGCTGGTTAATCAGAGCCCTGTCCAACCTGACCTCGAATTATTCCAGGCATGGGGCATCTATCATCATTCTGGACAATGTGTTCCAGGGTTTCACCAATCTCATTGTAAAAACTTTCTTCCTTATATCTAGTCTGAATCTACTCTCTTTTAGTTCAATACACCTACACACAGGGCTGTTCAGAGACACGAGTCCTTCCCTTGCACACGCAGAGGCAGTGCACTGCAGGAGCCATAGTGTCTCTCTGAACTCCTGCTGCCACCCCCAGAGGCTGGGAGGCACCTGAGCCCTGCGGTGCTCACCCTGCTCTGCACCCGTGGGAGATGCCCCGAGGCATGAGGAATGGACACAGGCACCATGGTTCAGGGAAGCACAACCCAGTCCTGCACTCAGGGGGTTCCCCAGGGGATGTGACTCTCTACATGAAGTGACCTCAAGACACAGTCAGTGTCACAGGCCTTCATGGCACCCCCAGGAATAGCTGATGGATTTTCTGCTCACTCAGATTTATTTCAACACACACACATGATGTGCAGGTTTATGGTTTGTAAAATGCAAAGTTGAACTTCTGACATAACCATTTGGTGTCACTCTGTAGAAGGATAAACAGCCTCTCTGTGCTGCAGTGAGAGGCCTGTGCTGTAAATGGTGGTTGTTATTGTATGGTCTGTGACAATTGCCATGGGGCAGCTTCCCGGGGTGCCCAGCGCACATGGGCACAGGTTAGTCCCCACTTTGCTGTTCCTTCAGGTCTCTCACAGGAGCCTGGCTGTACGAGGACACTGCTGTTTGCCCCCACCCTGCACACACAGACACACGCTTCCACTCCTCAGTGGTGGTTTCTCTCCTGGGATATTTCCTGGGCATGGTCTTGAAAGCAACTCTGGAAGAAGACCTAAGCCTTCATGCACTGCCCAGAGAAGATCCCCCTGTCTGACGGAAACACTGTCATAAAGGCCATCTCTGTCACAGAAGTGCTCAATGCTTGTCTCTACCTGCAGTTAAAGGACTGCCACACCGTGGGACGCTGACCACAGCACAAAACCACTCACATCTTAGACCAATACAAGGGATGATCTGGCAGGTCCAGAGAATGACTTGGAGGAAGGATCTCAAAGCATGTCTCTACAGTGTCCTTTATTTTGTTTAACCACAAGAGAGCATGGATCCTCATTTACACAGACTCTGGGTCACACAAAAGATTGATAGATACTTAATGATAACAGGGAAAAATAATGACACACTTTTTAGCAGAGAACATAATGTAGAGTAAAACAAAGAAAACAAAAAAAATCAATCCCAAAAGACCCAACTAGAAACTACAGACTGAGATCCTGTATGCAATCAGTTACATTTAGAGTTATTTACAGAAGACACATATTTTATTTTTCTGAAATTCATCCTGTTACCAGTTTCCTCAGGGCATCCTTGATTTCCTGGTTCCTCATGCTGTAGATGAGGGGGTTCATTGCTGGAGACACCACCGAGTACAGAAACGACACCACCAGGTCCAGGGATGGGGAAGAGATGGAGAGGGGCTTCAGGTAGGCAAAAAATGAAGTGCTGATAAAGAGGGAGAGCACGGCCAGGTGAGGAAGGCACGTGGAAAAGGCTTTGTGCCATCTCTGCTCAGAGGGGATCCTCAGCACGGCCCTGAAGATCTGCACATAGGAGAAAAGAATGAAAACAAAACACCCAAAAGCTAAACAGACACTAAGCACAATAGTCACAACTTCCCTGAGGTGGGAATCTGAGCAGGAGAGCTTGAGGATCTGGGGGATTTCACAGAAGAACTGGTCCACCACATTTCCATGGCAGAGTGGTAGGGAAAATGTGTTGGCAGTGTGCAGGAAAGAATAGAGCAGCCCAGTGCCCCAGGCAGCTGCTGCCATGTGGACACAAGCTCGGCTGCCCAGGAGGGTCCCGTAGTGCAGGGGTTGGCAGATGGCAACGTAGCGGTCATAAGCCATGATAGTGAGAAGATAAAACTCTGTTGTTATCAAGAAGACAAAGAAAAAGAGCTGTGCACCACATCCCAAGTAAGAGATGTCACTAGTGTCCCAGAGGTAATTGGCCATGGCTTTGGGGAGAGTGGTGGAGATGGAGCCCAGGTCAAGGAGGGAGAGGTTGAGGAGGAAGAAGTACATGGGGGTGTGGAGGCGGTGGTCGCAGGTGATGGCGGTGATGATGAGGCCGTTGCCCAGGAGGGCAGCCAGGTAGATGCCCAGGAAAGCCAGAAGTGCAGGAGCTGCAGTTCCCGTCTGTCTGCAAATGCCAGGAGGAGGAACTGGGTGATGGAGCTACTGTTGAAAAATTGCTTCCACTGGTCATTGGGCACTGTCCATGGAGGAAAAGACATTGAAATGTTAGTGTAGACTTGTCTGAGATAAAACCTACTTCATATCTCTCAGTGACTGCCTCTCTCTTTTAACCAAGTCCTCCGGCTCTGCTGTGAGCTCTGGACGAGTCAGTCCTGCCAGACAGCCATAGATAAATCAGAGCATGGGTGATCACAGATTAAATCCACTTATGTTCAGCATTTTTGCTCCCAATTCACCTTACTGCAAGACATAGCTGTGGGGATATTTGGTTTTTTAAACTGTTTTCGTTGCACCACAACACGAGGAGTGGTTTTAAGGCAGAAATTGATGACATTTCTGCTGAAGTCCTAGTGAAACATTGTGTTTCTTGAGAGACCAAGGGGCTGTCCTGAAATTCAGAGTGAGGAGAGTTGCTCTGTCCATCAGCCCTGGTCTCATCTGCCCTGTGCTGACACTGCTTTGAGCTGGATGATGGAAACAGGGCACTGCTGGGACTAGAGGAATCCAGTCTCCAAGCACAGCTCTCCAAAGCCCTCAGCCCCTCTCATCACACCTGAGGAGGATCTCAGCTCTCCCTTCCCAGCCAGGGACACAGAGGGCTCATTGCAGCTGCCTGTGTGCAGACGCCCAGCAGCATTTCCATGGCCTTAACACTGAGGTGTTTCCTCCCTGGGGCTGCTGGATAACACAGAGATGTCCTGGGAAAGCTCTGCCCACCTGGAGAGAAACCTGCAGCCCAGCACGAGCCCCTCAGAGCAAGAGTTGAGTGTCCTAAAATGGAGGTGTCCTGAAGAGAGAATTGGGTCCTTTGTTTTGCCCTGAGCACACAGATTATGAGGAGACTTTATTCCCATGGACACATCTGCACAGCAGGACCCACAGGGTTGAGCACAAAACTGCTGCTTAACCCCACCACCCCCCATCCCAGCAAGTCCAGGGATGACAGTAAGGGGAGCAGATACAGGAGGGGGAAAATGGAGAAATACCACACTGCTCGTGTTCTTGGAGGCAGAAAGGGACAGGCAGTTGGGTATTGGGTAGTTTCCTCCTCTTCAAGGGTGAGGCCGCTGGGAAGGTGCCCCATGACCTTGAGGGCAGAGGCTGTGTTGGACAGCGGGGAGATCAGGGGGTTGCTCCATGGAAGGCATCTGCACTGCAGGGAATGGCAGGGAGGTGCCCGAATCCCCCCTCCCACAGCGTTCCTGGCAGCAACTCCCTCTCCCTTCATGTCCATAACTCTGGTGCCTGGAGCTGTCCCTGCCTGGAGTCGCTTCTCTGTCCCCTTATCTCCTCCCTGTCAGTGCTGCCAGCCCCCATCCCAGCCACCCTGTGCTCAGCTCTGCCCTGCAGACCCCTCCTGGTAGCAGGACACGGCCCAGGGACAGCTCTCTAGGTGAAGGGGCTCAGGAGCGACTGAGAGTGCTAAAGACAACTGAGATCTGAGTTATTCCACTAGAGTGGAGAAAAAAATTTAGCAATGCCCACCCGGACAACCAAGAAATCTCAAAGAAAAGTTCCTTCCATTTCAAGTAAAAGCAGCCTTGATATCCTTCTTCAGAAGGAACCTCTGCAAAAGACCTCAGAGTGAACTGGAGCTGTGAGCATCCCTGATCCAGGCAGCAGCAGCCTCTGGAGAGCAGAAGGAGCCTGCCCTGGCGGGGGTCTCTCCTTCCCCCACAGCTTCTCCCCACATTGCCGTGGGGAGCTCCCCGGGCAGGCTGAGTGCTGACCCTGGCAGGCGGCAGAGTCCCTGCCCCAGCACACAGCCCCCTGGGGTGCAGGGACCCTGCTGGGAAGGACAGCCCTGGGCACCCCTGCCTGCACACCCGGCTGCACACCCCTGCAGCCGGCCCCGCCAGAAGGCAGCCCTCATGCCCTGGCCCTCGCAGGGGGCACCAGGGAAGCCCTGCTCGGGAGCAGATCCTCCTCCTCCTCCTCCTCCTCCTCCTCCTCTAGGCAGGAGGCAGATTCCTGGCGGCTCTGCCGCCTTCCCCAGATCCCTCCCCGAGCTGCAGCTGCATTGCCCTGCACCCCCAGACTTACTGTGGCCAGGGCCCTGACGCTTTCTCCTCCTCGGAGCTCTCAGCAGCCTCCCAGCCCAGGCTGCCTTGAAGCTGTGTGTGCCTCGCTGCTCTGCCCTGGGTGCCTGCAGGCAGTGCCCTCAGCCCTGCTGCGCTTTGCAGAGGAGCTGCTCCTGGGCAGAGCTGTCTCTCTGCAGCGCTGCCCACTTGCCAGGAGCTCCCTCCAACCCAGGAGCCCAGCCCAGCTCAGCACCACAGCAACAGACCAAGGCACTTTAATGACCCCTCAGGAGGGTTTGGTGCCAACTCCATGAACATCAAACACAGAGAAGCTGAAGAAACCTCTGAAGAATTCAAAGTTTTATTCAAACTCTAAAGTTTCTTGTGGCTTTAATTGTATCCACTGAGGACACTATTGACAAAGCCTCCCCAGTGTCCTGTTAGAGCAGAAATCTGAAGGCAGTTATGAGAAGTCGGAAACAAAAAGGGAAAGTTGTCTCTGATGCTGAGTAATCCTCAATTTGTTGCATTAAGCCAAAGTTCCAAGTCCTAAGCCCATTAAACAAATGGCCAAGCCACGACCCCCAGCCCCTGGGAAGGGAGATCCTCTCCCTCCCACATTCCTCAGTGCTCTTCCTGGGGTAGGGGGTATGGAGATGTGCACCTCCCAGGCTCCTGAGGATCCACAAGGAGGCCATGAGGACCCTGTGCTGCAAGGGACTGTGCCTCCTCACAGGCATCAGTGTCAGGGACAGCATCCATAGCCAAAATCGTGATGGGGTTGACTTTACTGGAGGCTTTCAGCTTTCCCACAGCCCTCTGTCATCTCCACCACAGGCTGTCCTCTGGGGTTGCATCCCCTGCGCCTCTTTCCCTGCAGGCTGTCCTCATCCCCCCAGCTCTCTCACCTTGCTCCTCCCGAGCATCTTCATTTCTTTCCTGACATTTCACCATGCTCTCTGGCTCTTCCTGGAAAAACAAAGCCTTGTTCTGATCCATACTCCTCCTGGGTCATGTGTTGCACCACAGCATTTATCCTGTTGTCCAGTCTGGACTTCCCCAGCTGCACAGTATGACATTATTTCTTTCTCATGCTGTTTTCCACTATGAAGAAAAAGTCCACCGTCTCTCAAACCACCCTTCAAGGGTTCTTGGGCTACTCCTAGACTGTCCCAAGTCTCCACAACACTTAGCTCAGAATGTTTATATCTAAGCATATTGGACATGTGCTTGAGTCCTCTAAACCCTATCTTGGGGTGATGCCTGGGCACTCTCAAAGGTGTTTGGAGATGAAAACATAGTGGTTACAGGTCAAGAAAGATGGAGTGATACTTTTCACCAGGATCTGTATTAGAAGGATAAGCGGCAATGGTGTTAAAATGAAAGAGGGTAGATTTAGATTTGAAATAAGGAAGAAATTTTTTCCGATGAGGATACTGAGATATTGGAACAGGTTGCCTAGAGAAGTTCGAGGGAGAGGAAATTCACCACTTCTCTGGGCAACCTCTTCCAGTGTTTAACTACCCTCATAGTAAAGAATTTCCTCCTTTTATTTAATCTAAATCTACCCTCTTTCAGTTTAAACCCATTACCCTTTGTCCTATTCCTGCAATCCCTGATAAATAGTCCTTCCCCATCTTTCCTGTAGCCCTGTTTAAGTCCTGGAAGGCCACTAGAATTTCTCCCTTGGAGCCTTTTCTTCTTCAGTCTGAACAAAACAAACTCTCTCAGCCTGTCCTCACAAGGGAGGTGCTCTCACCCCCCCATCATATTCACGGCCTCCTCTGGACCTGCTTGAGCATGTCCATGCCCTTTTTATGTTTGGATCATGAGAGCTGGAAACCAGACTACAGGGCCGGTCTCATGAGAGCAGAGCAGAATGGGAGAATCCCCCACCTTGACCTGCTGGCCACACTTCTCTGATGCAGCCCAGGACCACGGTTGGTTTTCTGGCCTGCGAGTGCACATTGCTGGATCACAATCAGTTTTCCATGAACTACCACCCCCAAGTCCTTCTCCACAGAGCTCGCTCAATCCACTCCTTGCCCAGCATCTATTTATGTGAGGTTGTCCCAAGCCATGGTTAGGACCTTGAACTTGGCCTTGTTGAACTTCATGAGGTTTGATGGGCCCACTTCTCCAGCCTGTCCAGGTTCCTCTGTGAGGCATCCTTTCCCTCCAGCATGTCACCACACCACACAGTTTGGTCATCTGTGAACTTGCTGAGGATGCCTCGATCCTTCTGTCCATGACGGCAACAAAGATGTCAATCAATACCAGACCCAACTCCAACCCTGAGGGATGACACTCATCTCTGTTCTCCAATTGGATGTTGAGCCTGTGACCTCAGCACTTTGAGTTCGACCCCCCAACCAATTCTTATCCACCGAGTGGTCTATCTGCCAAATCACCGTCTCTCCAACTCTAGACGAAGATGTCATGCGGGACCGTGTCAAGTGCTTTGCACAAGTTCCACGTAGATGAACGTCATTGCCCTTCCAACTGTTCTTTGGTGAGGCCAGCAACAGGCAAGACAGGTGTGTGTGCATGTCATGTTGGTGTGTGTGTCAGTGGGTGTAACTCATGGTCTGAGCCTGGTCGGCAGCCAAACACCACACAGCTCCCACCTGGGAATGGGGAAGGAAGCAGAGGGGCAAAGGGAGACTCACGGGTTGAGATAGAAACAGTTGAATAATGGTGATAAAATAATACGGTGGCAGTATGAACGGGTAATGTAAAATACAATTGCTCACTAACCGCTGACTGACACCCAGCCGGCTCCCAGCCAGCGATCCTGAAACACAAAGATGCCGCGACCACAATCCCAAAAGTGAGAGTGTGCCCCTTCCGCCCACCCCTCCTTTATATGGTGAGCATAACGTCACATGACATGGAATATTGGCCAATCCAGGCCCGGTGCTCCAGCTGTGTTCCCTCTCTGCTTCTTGTGAGCCTGTGCACAGGCAGGACACGGGGAGCTGGAGAGTCCCTGAAATCTCCGTGTGCATCAGCACTCCTCCAGCTACCAAAAAGGAACAGGAACTCTATTCCAGTCTGAACCAGGACCGTGTCCACCCCTTGTTCCATATCCTTTGCATTATCCTCAGGTTCCATATTTCCTAATACAGTCTAATAAATTACTGTCCTTTTCCCTGGTCTTAGGCATGTGCACACAGATATAATTCCCTTAGCCCATGGGCCATCTTAAGCCCATACGTGGAATTACCTTTGCCCAAGGACCTGGGTGCACTTGGTCCTTGCAGTCTATATACTGCAGAATGTATCGTGAGTTCATTTGGTCCATAGCTTCAGGTTCCATCTGTCCTAACAGTCTCTTAAGGCAGGAGGAGGGATTCTCAGTTGGTAGGGCACAGGTGTCCTTGGGCCTGGCAAGAGGATGGCATGCAGTCTCTGTTGCAGTTGGAGCTGGTGGCTGATGCATCTGACGCTGTCTGTATTCAGTCTGCAGCAGTCGCTGGGTATCAGTTGCTGAAACGAATCGTGACTTTATCAAAGTTCGTGTTTTTCTTCATGAATATGATGCCATTAGCATAATATGTGTCAACCATAGCAATGTATTTATACGGTTGTTTGGTGATTAATGTAATAAGTTTATTGGCTATTTTCACCTAACATCAAGTCCCCTTGAGGCACACATCGGACATCCTCATCCTTCTGCATTGCCCACCAAGTGCACCCAGGTCCTTGGGCAAAGGAAATACCACGTATGGGCTTACCTTTACCTGAAGTAGGAGTAACCCAAATAGTCTTCCACAGCATGTGCTTAAGGTGCACTACTGGGACTCTATCTCCATCTGCAGTATGTAGAATTTTGACTGGGCAGGGCCATCCTGGTTGGTAGATGCTCTAGTTTTGACTAACCAGGTGGGCTTTGCTAAATGTCTGTCCCAGTGTTTAAAAGTTCCTCTTCTCATTGCTCTCAGCGTGGTCTTTAGTAGCCCATTGTACCACTCAATTTTCCCAGAGGCTGGTGCATGGTAGGGGATGTGATATACCCCTCAATGCCATGTTCTTTTGTCCAGGTGTTTATGAGATTATTTAAAAAATGAGTGCCATTATCTGACTCAATTCTTTCTGGGGTACCATGTTGCCACAATACTTGTTTTTCAAGGCCCAGAATAGTGTTCTGAGCAGTGGCATGGGGCACGGCCTATGTCTCCACCCACCCGCTAGTTGCTTCCACCATTGTGAGCACATAAAGTTTGCCATGTCAAGTATTGTGGAAGTGTGATGTAATCACTCTGCCAGGCCTCCCCATATCTATATTTTAACCACAGCCCTAGATACCAAAGAGGTTTTAACCTCTTGGCTTGCCTGATTGCAGCATGTGTATCACATTCACGGATAACCTGTGTGACAGTTGTCATGGTTTGGGCCTGGTCAGCAGATAAACGCCATGCAGCTGCTCACCCACCCTCCCCCCCACTTGGGAATGGGGAGGGAATCGGAGGGGCAAAGGGAGACTCACGGGTTGAGATAAAAACAGTTTAATAACAGTAACAGAATAATATGGTGACATGATGAATGGGTAACGTACAATACAGCTGCTCACCTCATAACATACTATTTGCAGGCTCCCTCAGTATCCAACACTCTCCCAGCCCCAGCTGTGTCCCATGTGGGCATTCACAGACCTCCCTTCTCTTCAGTCTGCCAGGGTCTGCACCAGGAGAGAGGCCGGGCAGGGCTGGCTGGTCCCCCCATACAGGCACTGAGACCAGCAGGAGGATGGAGATGGTTTAGCAGCAACGCTCACCCATAAACCTGGGTGAGCAGCCAGTGCTGTAAATGACCAGCTAGATAGGCTGGGGGGTGATGAATGTCCTGGGCCACCTTTCCAGTCTGGCCATGCCACCAAGAGCACAAAGTGGCACCCTCTCTCCTCTGCCTTCATATCTTTGATCCCTGTCATGAGCCCTGGCTCCGCACCACAAATCCCCTGGTGTGAGTGCTCACCCTGCATCTTCACACAGTATAAGATGTACACTGGTGTTTTTCTCTCCAAGGCACTTTCCACACCAGCCCAGCACCTCCCCAGCACTCCCCATGCCCACCACACTCTCCCCAGACCATCCCAGCCCAGTACAACATCCCAGTCTTGGCTGGCCCCAGGGCATTGCCCAGCGCAGGGTGCTGCAGAGCTCTGGGCACTCACCCCACAGCCCCAGCCCCTCGGAAGGTCACAGCAGCTCCTGGGGCACAGAGGGCTCTCAGCCTCCCCATCAGCCCCAGGGCTGGGGCCAGCCATGCCATGAGCAGACGCAGGCCAGCGTCTCCCTCTCTCTGCTGCTCTTCTCTCCAAGAGATCCTGATTGCCCAGTGCTGGCAGCCCCTCTGTGCCCGTCCCTCTCCCCAGCACAAGACTCCTGCACTGGGGGCTCCCCAGGCAGCTCCTGCTGTGCCAGCCAGAGAAAAGCTGCCCAAACTGGTGCCTCCAGAAATAGGTCTGCTCTTGTCGCGGGATGTCACCTCAGGCACGGCCCTGAGCTGGCGGTGCTGCTCTGCAGGGCAGTGGTGGCTGAAAGCCACGGGGAGATGGTCCCAGGGAGATCCCCATGGATCAGCCATCATTGCCATTGCACTGGGCACCCCCACGTGAAGGGGCAGCACAGGCCTATTCCCTAACACATCCCCCCATGCCCTCCTGCCCTGAACCCCTGGAGAACCCCAGCACAGCAGCACGCTCAGAGGGGCAATTCCTTCAGCCTGTTCCTGACCTCAGCTTGGGAGGAAGAGACCAACCTCCAGATATCGGCACTGAAAAAAGTTTTATTACAGATATGTGACTAGGAAGGCCAGCTGTACTGTCCTACCAGACACATGCACAAAAGCCTCTCTGTCAGAGAGGCTGGTTCATGTCTCTGAGGAAGAGGAGTGGATACAGACATTTTAGGAACAAACAAGAGTTTCACAAATAAAATGCTTACTGCACAGAAGGTTTCAGATAAGAATTAGAAATGACTTCTGAAGAGACACGGGCGGCTTATCCCTGTTGAGAGTCAGCTGAGTGAATCAGCTTCTTCAGTGCGTCCTTCATCTCCTGGTTCCTCATGCTGTAGTGAGGGGGTTCACTGCTGGAGGCACCACCGAGTACAGAACTGACACCACCAGGTCCAGGGATGGGGAGGAGATGGAGGGGGCTTCAGGTAGGCAAAGATGGCAGTGCTGATTGAAATGGGATATTAACCAAAATTGGTATTATGCTTGCACGAGATAGATATTGCTATGTTTGTATTGCTCAGCCGCTATCTCCTGTTTAGTACAAAGCCTCCCCTCCACCCCTAAGTAAGTGGGTGTCAGCAGAAGATTACCCCACAACCAGCACAAACCAGCTCTGCGGTTTAGCCCGGGTCCAGGAGGCGACAGAGACTGCGCAGGAATTCAGGATGAAAAGTTCAGCAGTGAGGAAGAGGAGATACTTCCTCCCACGACCACCGCCCAGCCCTTCACGACCCCTGCCCAGGACCAAAGGAACTCACTGCGCAGCCGCAAGGAGGAGGAGACCTAATTATAATAAGAAGGGAGGGTAGGCGGGGATATGTTGTGAATATGTATAAGCGTCTCATGAATATGCAACACTTTGTAACATATAAGCAAGGTGGGAGCGGCGGGGGGGGCACAGGCTTGTTGTGGCGGAGCGATTCCCCATGTGCCCGGTGCAGAATAAACATACCTGCTTTACAACCCTTAGTTGTGAAGTCTTTCATCCGTAAATCAGTGGTTTGTGATAAATAACGGAATTATTCTGCTTTTGCTAAAAGTAATTAAACAATTACTTTTATTGAGTCAGGCTAAAGCTGTTATTAAAATTAGTGTTGCTAAAATTATAACAGTCAAGCAAGGCTTTTTTGGTCACAAGTTAGGCATGTGGTTGGGCATGGTGGGGAGTTGGGCAAGAGGAGGATGGGGAGTGGTCTGTGGTTAGGTGTCATGTAAAGGGGAACTTGGGGGGGGGGCTGGGGAGGAATGGAAGCCAGCAGAAAAGGGTTAAGCGAAGAACTCCTGATGGAGAGAGACCTGGACTTCGCCCCCCCCCCCCCCTCCCCGAGAGGGCAGTGGAAAAGTACTGAGAGAGACAGCCTGGGAGAAACAAAGAAAAAGGAGCTCTGCAGGTGTGAAGAGGTGAAAACCCGCCGTTTTCACTCAACTATGATATCTCCTGGTTGCTCTATGAAAATAATCCCCTGTTGGGGCAGGGGGTGCCCCATTGCCCCCAGCGCTGTGTTCTTTGCTCCGCTGACTCTGTCCCCAATAAAACATGTTTTTGCTAGACGTGAGCTTGTTTCTCACAGGTAAACGTAGCAGACCGGCAGAGAGGTGGAGGCTTCTCGGAAAAGCCGGACTATTCCTGCCTTGCAGGCACCCAGAGCCCGGGCTTCTGTCCCGGGGCATGCCCGCGGGGCGCAGGGACCCCCCCCCCGCGCTGGGGCACAGAGAATGCCTGCCTCTGGGGGCTCCCCTGGGCTCAGGGGGTTCATTCCCGTTTGGGGGACAGCGGGAGGAGCCCGGCCCGGCTGCGCCCGGCAGCCAGCGAGGGCGGGCGAAGGCAAACGGCCCCGGCCCGCTCTGGCCAGGCCCGGCCCGACCCAGCGCTCCCCTGGGGCCCACGGGGAGCGGCTGGGGAGGGCGGCCCCGCCCCCGCGCTGCTCCTCAGGCCCCGCCCCCGGCCGGCCGGGACTGCCGGGCCGCCTCCGGCCCCGCCCATTGGCTCAGCCGTGGCCAATGGCGTGGCTGTTGCCGGGCAGGGCAGCCCGGGCCCCTCCTCCCAGCGCCGCCCCGCGCCCCCTCCCCAGCGCGCGGGGCCTGAGCGGGCCGGGCTCGGGGCGGTTTGTCCGTCCCTCAGAAAGGGAGCGGGAACAAACCCCGCCGGCAGCCGCTTCCCCAGCGCCGCTGTGCCCGGGCTCAGCCGCGCTCCTCCCTGCCCGGCTCCTCGGCCGCCTCTCCCCCTCGAGCGAGCGCCGCAGCGGGACGGGGCACGGGGCTGCGGGCGCCTCGTCTCTGCCGCCCCTTCCTCCTCAGGCCGTTTCCCTGCTCCCGCCTGGGCCCCGCAGGCCCCAGCTGCGGCCAGAGAACCTGCTGCTGCCTGGGCTCCTCTCCAGGGGCCGCAGCTCCTGCCAGGGTCCCGCTCGGGCCTGGGCTCTCCGCGGGCTGCAGCTTCCTGCTGGCGCTGGCCGCCCGAGGGGGACGGCGTTGGTGGCTGCGTCCTCTTCTCGGCAGCCATTTCCCAGCAGCGCAGGCTCCGTGAGGCTGGCCGGGAGAGCCCCCGGGGGGGGCACTCACCCGGGCCGAGCCCTGCTCCAGCCCGCCACCCGGCCCATGAATTAAGGAAGGTGGCAAAGAGTCCTGGGCCCAGCCCTGACCGCTGGATGCCACCGCTGGTTCCTGGCCTCCAACTACCCGGTGCCACTGAGCAGCACCCTCGGCCCGGCCGTCCAGCCTGTTGCAGTCCCGCTCGGTGCTGGCTCATGCAGACCATTTCCGTTCCAGTGACTAGAACTGGAACTTTAAGAGAATGCAAGGTGGGCACATGCAAGCCCACAGCTTTCAAAACCCCATACCAAAAACTTGTAGTACTGGCTATTTCCACCAACTGCCTCAAATCCTACAGAGAAGGAAGGAAACACCCCGTAAATTACACATGCAAGGGCAACAAGTTTTTTTAAATCTGGCTTTGGATTTTCTGACTGCTCGTTCCCAATGAGTGCTGGTTTTGCAAGGCAATCCCAAAAGCGGAACACGGGTTAAAACTCTTTCTCGAGGGACCTTTGGGCAGGGGGGCCAGACAGCAGAGCTGCCCGAGTCTCTGGAAAGTCTCTCTGAGCTCCTCCTGGGCAGAGGCAGCACTGGGATGAAGCCCCAGGAGCTGTGGGAGGGAACAGCCAAGGGCCTCCTAAAGGCTCTCCTGGAGGGCTGCAAAGGCAGAAGGGCCAAAGGTGGAGAAAACGGACAGATCTAAGTGGGGTGCTTGGAGAGGGAGCGGTGCTGCAACTGCGAAGAAAGCTGCAGCTTGTGGGAGGGAAAAGAGATCCCAGAAATAAGTCCACTGTTCATCTGGTGCCCTGGCCACCTCCCCAGAGCTGCCTTGGTCAGGCAAGGCAGACCCTGTGGTCCCACAGAACCCACCTGCTCGCTGCCGGCCGCCCACTGACTGAGGAAGGAACGGGCGTAGGACAGTGCCGGTGGGGAATAAGCCCTTTCTCCAGGCTGCAAATCCGAACACCTCCTCTGGGGTTCAGTCATTTTCTTGGAGCCGTTTCTACAACAGAGAGAAGACATAACCAAGATGACAATGGGAAACTTGACTGGTGTCAAAACAAGACCTTGTCTTTATGCCCCTGACAGCCTCCATTTCAGAGAAACATAGAATCATAAAATGGTTGGAAGGGAAATTAAAGACTGTCTAGTTCCAACCCCGTCCCATGGGCAGGGGCGTCTTTCATCAGACCAGGTTGCTCAAGGCCTTGTCCAACCTGGCTTTGAACACTTCCAGGGAGGGGGCAGCCACAACTTTACTGGGCAACCTCTTCCAGTGAAGGGGTAAAGGGAGTCTCATAGGTTGAGATAAAAACAGTTTAGTAACTGTAATAAAATGAAACAATAACAATAATAGAAAGTACAAATGGGCAATGCACAATGTGATTGCTCACCACCCACTGACTGCTACCCAGCCCATTCCTGGCCAGCAGTCCCAAAATCCCAAGATCCCCCAATGGCAATCCTGGAAGCGAGGGAGAGCCCCCCTCTTCCTGGCGCCCCTCCTTTCTACACTGAGCATGACGTTACATCACAGGGGATATTTAGTTGGCCACTTTGGATCCGGCGCTCTGGCCGTGCTCCCTCCCAGCTTCTTGTGCACCTGCGCACGGGCAGGACACGGGCAGTTGGAGAGTCCTTGATGCCTCAGCAACAACTGAAAACATCAGTGTGTTACCAACATTCTCCTCATACCAAATCCCACACTGAATCCAAAGCACAGCGCTATTCTAACTACTAAGAAGAAACATCTCTATTCCAGCCAAACCCAGGACCTCGACATTGGACAGCTTCAGAAAGCAGACAGGTAGCAGTTTACAGCAGGGCAGCAGCCTAAAGCCCGGCAAGGAAAGACAAGGACTGGCGTGGGTTAGGTCAGATTTGGCAGCTCTGAAGGATGCAGGTAGTAATTGTCTCCTATGACAGAAAGAGAAACACAGAAAGAGAAACAGAAAGAGGCTGAGAAGAACAAAAAGCAAAGCCAGGAAAAGGAAACCCATTCCGAACACATTTTGTGACTTGTTTATACCTGGCATAAAACAGTAAGTAGGCTTGCTGCCTGAGAGCTGTGTCGATGTCTCAGCAGTTCACAGATGTATCGTCCATCTTGTGCCACCGTCCATTGCTGGCCTGTGAAAAAAGGCATTGATATGTGGAGATGAACTGCGTGGTTTCTCCAGAAGAACACAGGCAGAAAAGTAAAGAAGCAAGGGTACGTCAAACCAGATCCACTCCAGCCCCTAAGGAGACCTTCTTCCCCAAAGCTTGGCTGCCAGTAACCTTGCCATGCAAATTTGTTTTCCCCAGCACACGTTTTTCCCTTCTTTGGAAGGAAGTTGCTCTTAACCTTTGTGTAGCAGTAGTAGTGTCCTGCCTGACAGCTGTCACCACTGTGTACCAGGACGGCATATAAGCAGTAGAGGAGCGGTTCTCCAGTTGTCTGCGACATGTACGGGTGGAGATCCACATACTCGGGATACTCTGCGACCTACGGAGAGACCAAGAGGGCTCCGAAATGATCCTGAAATAACACGAAATAGCCCTCAAAGAGCAGGGCCCAGAGGTGTATAAAAACATCTCTGGGGCTCATGAACACTTGGTCTTCCCTCAAGTGATGTCTTTGGGTGGCAGGAAAGTGTTGTCAGCCAAAGCATCTCTTCGGAGCAGAGTACACGCTTGTCCTCCCACGGGAACTCTCCTCTCCCCAGAATGAAACATGAAAAATGCAACATGAGGGCACTGCTTTGGGAAATCTGCTTCAGGAAGAGAAACTTGCACTCCAGTTGTGTACGCACGTTGCCGACCTTCCCATTGGTGAAATTCAAACCTTTTCAGACACACCGTGAGAACCCTGGGTGCGCGATGGACGGTAAACCTCTTGGTGGCAGCAACCATCTTGTCACACCTTGAAGCCAAGCACAGAGCCCAGTGCTGAAATGCACCCTGCCTTGCCCCAGGTGGCCAGGCAAGCTCTCCTGTCTCACACAGCCTTACGCTATTTTAAGGCTATTCAGTACCATAAGGCCATACAAAAAGTGCTGTGTCTCATTATTGTGCATCAAACCTGTGTGAAAAGGTGACTTATGATGGACAACATGCTGCACCCGCACGCAGGATCTAGTACTAATATGTCGTTAGGAATCATCTTACTGGCTACATTTAAAGCTGTTTCGCCATCCAGCTGCTTGGGTGTCACAAATTCCTCCAGAGCTGTGGTGACAGATGAGGCTGCCTGGAGGAGTGAGAAAGGAGAGCACTGACCTGCGGGAAATACCCTCGCCCAAGCACTCACTAGGAGTTTACACAAAAACCCAGCTAGATGACGCTGAGGAGAGCCACTGCGAACCCCCAGGCATGTCCAGGAGGAGGCAGAAAGAGGGTATTATGGTCGACATTTCCCTCATTTCCCCAGGATTTCTGGGGCTGTCAAGAGCTACGTGCCTGTGCCGCTGCTCAGTTCAGCTCCCGATGGTGTGGAGGGTCATTGGTAATGAAAACAACACAACCCATCAGCCTAGGAGCCAGATGGGTGTTGAGGGAGGGCAAAAGAAAGAGGGATGAGAGTCTATCAAGGGTGCAGCGAGGATAATGGGTGCTTGTCCAGCTTAAAGCCAGCACCTACAGGGAGAGCAGTGCCATGGCCTGCCCAGGAGGACACCGTCCATTCCACACCCACCCACCACCAAGCACTCTTGTGTTCACAGTATGCATTTTTAAGTCAACCATGTTCATTCTGGAAAGCTAGAGGGGCCTCGGGACGTCTTGAAGCACAGTTGCCAAACCTCTTACTTTTATATCCAGTGGAATATCCAGGAAGGGCTCGTAGGAATCGGAGACCGTGTTGCAGCTCAAGCACCTGACTGGAAGGCAAATCAAAATGGTCGGTGGTAGGGGAAGTCAGCGTAAGAACTCATGGGCATATTCCTGCATGCCAGGATCAGAATGTTCTCCTATTCCTAAGAAAGAAGAAGTTATTAGTTCTCTCCTCCAAGAATGGAAAAAATACTGTAAGAGCACCTGAAATGACTTACGTGTGAGAACACTGACGCAGCCCAAGGCTTGGCGGCACTGCCTGAGGAATACCTGACCTTGCTAATGTGTGCCTCCATTGTGCACATCATGCAGAAGCCTTGCTGGTGACCTGCGAGGGAGGGAGGGAGGGAGGGAGGGAGGAAAGGAAGGAAGCTTCTCAAGTTAGCAAAATACCCATAGCCATGGGAAACCTGATGGAGATCTTGAAGTTATAAGAACAGTCTCCACTCCTCCCGAGGTGCCAGTGTCCCAACAAGGCCAGGACATTTTAGTGCATAGAAAACATTCTTCAGAGGGACACTAAACTGACATAAGTTTCTGTGCAATAAGCAAAGAGTTTGACTTGAAGGAATAGGGACCAAGACGCGGGGCTAGGAAGAGGTGCCTTTCTGAAGATGAACACACCTAGATAAGACAAGCGGCTTCTCGGCTTCAGTGTTCCAAGAACACCCACTACAGGATTGACAAATGTTGTGGTTTAGGCCTGGTTGGCAGTCAACCACAATGCAGCAGCTCTCTCTCCCTTCCCCTCTGGCAATGAGAAGGGACAGAGAGCCAGGCTTGGGGTTCGAGATAGGACTGGGATGGGGGAAAAAATCCCCCTTTTATGATCACGAGCAAAAGGCAGACTCGTTAGGGGAAGAAAAAAAGGAACATACATTTATTACAGACACTCACAACACATAACAGAGTAAGACAGTGAGAAGCATTGCCACATCTTGAGAACACCTTCCCCCACCCCTCCCTTCTTCCCGGGCTCAGCTCTGCTCCCGATATCTCTACCTCCTCCCCCAGTGGCGCAGGGGCAGGGAATGGGGGGTGCAGTCAGCGCTGCCACTTCCCTTATCTTCAGTGAGGGGAGTGCCCGAAACTTGTTCCTCCTGCTCCATCGTGGTCCCCCTCTCACAGCAGACAGTCCTCCACAAACTTTCTCCAACTTGAATTCCTCCCATGGGCCGCAGCGTTCCCCACACTGCTCCGTCATGGGTCACTAACTTCCTCCGACTGGATTCTCTCCCACGGCTGCAGCCCTTCCCGAGCTGCTCCGGCGTGGGACCCCCCGCATGCTGCAATCCTCCTAGCACTGAATTACAGCAGTGGGGCTGCCTTTTCCCACGAGACCCCGGCCTTCTTCGGGCACAGAACCTTGATCAGGCGAGCAGGAGCAACAGGCCATAAATCAATGTCTGCTCCACCGTAGATCTCCATGGGTGGCAGGGGCAGCCGCCCTGCCGTCTCCCCACAGGATACAGGGGGGTCTCTGCTCCGGCACACCTCCCCCCTCCTTTCTTCCTTCGTTCCCCCACTGACCTTGGTGTTCATGCAGCTGCAGCAACTCCTCCTCACAAGTCCCACTGCCCGTCACCACGTCCCTTCTTAAATACGTTATCGCAGAGGTGCAGCCGATTGGCTCAATTTCCCAAACAGAAGTGGAGCTGGCTTGGAGCTGGGGGAGCTTCGAGAAGCTTCTCCCAGGGGGCCGCCCCAATAGCCCCTCCCCTGCCACCAAAAAACTCCACCACTCACTCAACCCAGGACAAAGGGTAAATGGAGATCTACTCCACGGGGACCTCCCTCGCTGACCCTCGTGCCCCGATACAAAGTTCGACCCAGAACCCGTGAGTTCCTGAGCTTGCTGCCGTTACGACCCAGACAAGTGTGCTACTGACCTCTATTTATTGCTACTACCACTATTCTGAAATAAACGGTCGATCCCTGGCGCTGTGGGTCAGGAGTCTGTCAGGAGGGCTGGGGCAATGGGCTCGGGGGACGGGGGGGTGGTTTCAATTCTTCCGGGGGCTGGAGGGTGCTGGGCTGGTCCCACAACAGCTCGCCGGCTGTCGGACGGACATGGAGGCCGGGGTGGAGGTGGGCGGGCCAGGCATCTGTCCGGGCTGGCGAGGGCCGGTCCCCTGGAGCGCTGTGCCAGGCCGGCCAGTTCTCCAGGCAGAGGTGACGGCCGCTGGTGTCGGGTCCAGCTCTCAGGGGTGCCGGGGTGGGCCGTCCGGACGGCTGTCCGGGCGCGAGGGATGGCTGCTGGGGTTGGGCTAGGCTCCTGAAGCTGCGGAGGGGCGCCTGTGGAGAGAGGAGACTGCTGAGGCCCCGCGGCGGCTGCGGTGCCGGGTGGGTGCCAGGGTGCGGGGCAGCGTGGGCACCCCACGGGTCGTGGGCACCCGGCTGCACGTGGGAGCTGTGGGCACAGAGAGCTCTGTGCAGAAAACAGGGGTGCCCTGCGCCCCTCGGCTGGGGCTCTGCTCGCCTCCCCACGGCTCATCTCCTCTCGGCCCTGAGCAGCCTGACCTGCCTGCTCTGCACGTGCCGCCAAGGGCACTTGACCCCGGCAGAGCGAGGGGCCCAGAGCTGGGCACGGCACTGCAGGGCCAGGAGAGCCTCCTGTTCTCCTTTCTCGGCGTGCCTGCCAGAGACCAGCACTCGGCTCCCGTGCCCGTCCCTGCCCAGACAAGGGGACAGCCTTGTCTGTCGGAGCGTTTGGCCGGTAACTATCTCGGCACGCCAGAATACCTGGCCTCTAGATGCTTCGTGGCTAATAGCAGCCATCTGACACACAAGTTTGGCAACACTCACTGTTTTCGCTTCCTCCACAGGTGGAACACACAACAAAACACCATCCCAAGCAGCATGGAGCCCAGGACTGCCACGGCACCCTCCACGCAGTACTCCATGAAGTTTCCATGACCCGCAGCATTTGCATTTGTCTTGCCACCCACACCTGGAGGAACAATGCTCTATGTTAGCGTGTCCCGCACGCTACTGGTGATCTCACAGGAGGTCTGACGTTGCCAGGAAATGTTCCTTCGCACTTGCTTGGCCTCCCTGAACCGTGAACGTCCTGGGGCTGCACCGTTTCCTTGGTTTCGGTAGAAGCCAAGGAAACTCCCAAGGCCGTTGCAAATCAACGCGCTCTGGAGCCTCTCTTTCTGCTCTCAGCTTTGCTTGCACTCTGGGGTGGCCGTAACCCAGTTTTCGCAGTGTCCCCGGTCTGCTCCCCCTTCTCGGTCACCTTCCGCATTTGCGCACAATTTCTGCTGCGCTCGCCCACCTCCACTCTCCGAGGCTCGCTGCTAGTGCTGCTGCATGGAGGCTCTCCCTGGCCCTCTGGGACAACTTGTCCCACTGAACTGAACTCATGAGGCCAAATGGAGAGCACGTCGGGGAGCACAGCTCCCGTTGGACCGATCGACCCTTTGAGTGAGATGGACAAAAGCCATCCCTGCCTCAGGGAGTGCCACCCCCAGCTCATTCCCCAGCTCCGCACCCACACCCTGAGGGGACAGAGTCAGGCCCTCTCGGGAGACACCTGAACCTCGCCCTCTCTCTTCGCCTTCCCTCCAGCATGGGCCCTGCTTGCACACCGCCGCTTTTGGGGACGCGTCTCCCACTTATGGCCCCCTGCCAGACGGCTCAGTACCTGGACTGCTTCGAAAAACTTCATATATCCTGGCGCGGTGGGCGTTCCCGGGCTTGGACAGAACTGCATAGAAACCAGAGAAAGGGAAAGCCTCAGAGAATTGGGGACGCGTCTCCCACTTATGGCCCCCTGCCAGATGGCTCAGTACCTGGACTGCTTCGAAAAAATCCATATATCCTGGCGCGGTGGGCGTTCCCGGGCTTGGACAGAACTGCATAGAAACCAGAGAAAGGGAAAGCCTCAGAGAAAGGCAAAACCTCAGAGAAAGGGAAATGGCTCAGGCGCAGAGGTTGCAGGAGGATGGTGGAGGTTTCCCCAAAGCCTGTGCCCGACATGTCAGTGCATCCCTTTGGACCTCAGGTCACAGGAGGGATCCCCCGCTGCCGTGCCTGGGGCCTCTAGGGACCCAGGGCAAGCTCTGGCCTGCAGCTATTGCAGGGGGGTACGTTCCATTAAGAGTCGCATTTCCCATCATCTGCTGAGCGTGGCTCAGATGGTCTTGTTCCCCAAATGACTAAGTTCTGAAAGTCCTGTCAGCGGGGTGTGGTGGGAGGTGAGCATCTCTCTGCATCCACGGAGGGTTACGAGGGAGCATCTCCCCGGCGCGCTGACGGCAAGCGCCTCCACAGCCCAGAGGTGACCGGCATCCTCAGAGAGCCGGTCCTGGCTGCTGCTTTTGAAGCACTCGCTCTGTACCACCAACTCTTCTGGGTTGTGCTGCCGACAGGACGCGCGGTAGAGGGCACTGGGGGAAGAGCCTGAAGACACGGAGTGATTTTGATGCGTGGTGCTGGAGGATCAAAGGACGGCAATTACCTGGGAGGCCTGTTGACTGAATTGCCCCCGTTTTTGCATCAGACACTCTCACTGCCTGACTGCGTCCTCCCCGAAACGCCTCGTTCTCCACAGTCTCTTGGTCCGTCTCTTTAGAAAGAAAGAAGGACAATTGAATTAGAAGTAACCGTTCCTCATCAGGAACACAGTATCTCCAGGAGGCCATACTTCTCAACATCCCTTCATGACGCTTAGAAACAAAGCCGGGACATTTGGGGGTGTACCTAGTGCCTAGTCCCAATGACATGTCATTCATGGAGGACAATTTAAGCACTAGACCCTTTCCACTTTAACCAGCAGACAGAAAATCCTGACCTGCTGGGAGACTAGGAGGTTGCACGTGAGCTTGTTCGCATTCCACTTAGTGCATTTTTGGCAAACGGCAAGATGATGGTAAATGACAGAATCTGTCAGAGGGGACAGGAAGATGCTGTAGCCAGTTCAGCTGGGGAAAGAGCCCTTCTGAGAAGCACTTCCCATCGTGTCAACTCCATCCCACGGTCAGGGTAACAGACACGCATGGTGGACTGAAGCGCCAGCTCTTGCAACCATACTCTGGGCATTTTCACAAGTGGCACTGACGAGCCCGCAGTGCCCCGAAACAAGAGGACAACCACAACCGACCGATCCAAAGCACGACTAGACGCAGGCGCAGCTAAACCAACCGAGACTGAATTCACAGCCCTTCATTTGAGCTGCCTTCAAGTTTGGCGTCTGGCCTCAAGCTGGGTGTCCAGCTTGTACCTTTCCCTGGCACTGAGGTGTCACCGACCGTCCTCAGGCATCAAGAACGACGAGGCTAGACCGGGTTGTGAAGGTGGGGCTTCTCCGACCCTGGCCAGGGCACGCCTGCAGCCCTGGCAGTGTCCGCTGCTCTCAGCTACCCCAAGCTGCCTGCGCATCCTCTCCGCAGCCCAAGGGCACTCTCCCCTCGGGTGGGTGACCGGCAGGGTGCTGGCCCTCTCATGACTTGTCAGGAACCAGCTCCTTGGCAAGTCTGTCACACATTCCAGGCGTGAGGAGCACCAGTTCCTGCCAGCTGGGTACCAAGGTCTGCCCAGAACAGCTCTGACCCCGGTAAGGCTCTAACCGGGGCAGCAGCTGGTCCTGGCACTCGGTTTGAACCGCGACTGGCAGCAGAGAGTCAGGCATCTCTGCAGCTCGCCAGCGCCTGCAAGGCGTGAAACTGAGTGTGGCCGCAGTGAGGCTCTGAGCGACCCCCTCCTCCTGCTGTGCAGGCTACGGCTTGTCCATCCACGCCCCCAACACCTCCGCTTCCCACGGCTTCTGGTGAAGAGCAATCATCTCCACCCACCATGTGCTGCTTTGTCCAGTTCCTTCAGGACTCCCTCTAGGACTTCTGATGACCGCGGGGAAGATTTTTCCATTTCCGCTCTGTACTTGGCTCTCGGAGGACCTGAACGGAAAGCACAAAGTTAAATTTCTGGCAAATAGACTACTGGGAATGAGTGCTTAGTCTGTGGTCAGTCGAGACTGACCACTCACCCCTGCGATGCCAGGTGAGCTCCAGCGCAAGATCCAGCCGAGAAGCGGGAAGAGCCCTCCCTGCACCCACATCTGCAACCAAACACCCACGAGAAGTTTCCGTCACGCGCTGGGATACAATACACTGACACAGCTGAATAGCAGAACATAGAAGGGCATCACGTAACGACCTGGCACACACAGTGCAGGTCGTCTGCATTCTCACACCCGCAAGAGATGCCTCGCTCACATTTGGCCTTTGAGCTGGCAGCTCCCAAGGGAAGCAAGAAGCCGGGACGTACCCACGCGATCTCCCTGAGCGTCAGCCCTGGAAGCCGGCTGGGAAGCTGGGTAGCCATCGCCTCCAGCCACGTCTGTAAACAAAGAGAACCGAGAGGCTCCCATGAACTGTATTTCACTATACAAAACAATACAGGGGCGTGAAGGCAGTTCAAACAGGGGATTGCTCCATGGCACTCGTCCCCCCCCTCCCCTCAGGAGCACTGTGCAGACAGGTACTGGGTGCCTGGGCCACGCTGATCCAGAAGGAAAGCGTGCACGGAGGTATCGCTCCGGAGAAAGGACTCCCTGCCGCTCACACCAGCTCCAAGAAACTCAGCCCAGCAAGCCCGCTGGCTTTGCAGCAGGCGCTGGAAGCAGCGCAGGGTTGGAGAGGCTGGCCCAGACAGCTTCCCAAGGCAGAGTGCCCTGGGGCACATCAGCGAGCCCAACACATTCACCCCCTGCTCTTCCGCACGGCGGAGCGTCGGCCAAGAAACTGTTCAGTTCAGTGTTGTCCTGGGCACAGAAAATGAAAACCTAGCTGCTCCCTCATTCCAGTGACATACCTGTGGGATCGCCCTGAGGCTCCCAGAGAAGATCCGGCGGAGAATCTGGGTGGCCACTGGCTACGGGCACAGCTGTAATCAAGCATGTTCCCATTAGATGTGGGGATCTGCTTCTTTCTGGGTGACCTGCACTGACTGGAAGGGGCTCAGGTAACGACAGGGGAGCCAGACGTGGGCGGAGGTTTATTGCCGAAGCTGCAGAGGGGCCTGGGTGACCTGTTTGCTGCACCTGGAGGCTTTCAACAGACTGTTCTTTCCAGGCCACGTGCAACAACACCCCTCAAGGCCCAGCGGATGGACAAAGCTACGTAGGGCCCCTCGGGGATTTTTCTCACGGGGAGGTCTCTTCTGTGCACAAAAGCAGCCCACGTGAAAGCAGCGGAGGAAAACAGCGATCACTCATTCACACGTCTCGTGGAGAAGAGAGCCCTGGCCAGGCAGAGGCTGCTGCAGCAGCGCTGCCCTGTCCGGTCGCCATCTGCTCCCCGGGCTGTGGGCTGGGGACGTGTGTCCCACGGGGACCCGGGTTCGCCCAAGGAGAGGGAGCACTGCAGGGCTGGGGCAGGAACGCTCCTCTTTTCTTTCCTGAGCGGCCAGATCTCGCTCAAGGCCGGCCGGCCCTGAGGCTGAAAGCCGGGATGTGCCGCCGGGGAGCGGCAGAGCCACCAACCTGGGCCCATCTGGCAGCGAGCAGCCCGGGGAAGAAGTGCTCCCGCGGGCTCTTGCCTGGCTCCTGCAGTGCTGCTCCGGCCCTGGCACACAGCCCGGGGGAAGGCTGCCCCGGGGCAGGGCGGCACAGGGCTGGCTCGAGGGACGGTTGCTCCCCGCCGCCCCCGGCCCCACCGTTCGTTCCCCTGGAAAACGCCCCCACAGCGGCCGCAGCCCCCTGCGCCTCCCCACAGGACATCTGCCTCCCACTGCCCGTGGAGCTGGGCACGGCTCCCCCGGCCCGGCCCGGCCCCGCTGTCACCCCGAGGGGCAGTGGGTGCCGGGCCGCGCTGCCAGGGCTGGGTGCTGGCCCTCACCTGCCCGCACGCCTAATCCCCGCGCTCGCCACCGCGCACCGCTGACACGCCGGGCTTGCAGGGCCACCAGGACGAGGAGGAGGAGGCGGGTGGGGGCCATGGCCCCCTGCGCCTGCCCCGCGCCGCTGCCGCTGCCGGCACTGCTGAAGCGGTGCCCGCGGCACAGCCCTCCAGCGCCGGGCGGGGCCCGGCAGGGCTCTGTGACGTCAGAGCCCGGCCTCCGCGCGTCACCGGGCTCCTGGGGCACCGCCCCTGCCCCCCCGGCCCCTCGGGAGGGCGGGGGGCGCCTGTGCCAGCCCATTGCTGCCCCCGCAGCGGGGCCCTGGCAGGCGGGGGACGCTCACCTCATGGCCCTGCCCCGGGGGGGAAGGGTCAGCTTGGAGACCCCCGGAGAAAGATTCCGCCGGGGGCGAGAAAGACGTTCTCTGTGTCTGGGAAAGGCAAAGGCATCCCTCACCGGCAGAGCGAGGAGATGGCCTGCTTGGAGCACAGGCACCCTGCCCACCTCGAAGGGGCTACGTTGCCAACTTGGCCAGCAAACTCAAGCTCCGCGGCTCCTTCGCGGAACTCGCCTCCTTCTAATGCTAAAAATCCCGCCGGCAGGTCAGAGAGAGCCTTGTCCGGGGGAAGAGCCTTCCCCTGGCTGGGGCGTGCCACCACACGCGTTGTGGCAGCAGTGGCAGAATTGCACGGGAACTACTGTGAAGAATGTAATATAAAGCATTTTGCTTCAGCCATGTCAGAAACAAGCTCATGTATATAAAAAAAAAAAAAAAAAAGTTTTACTGGGGACAAAGTCAGTGGAGCAAAGAACACAGCGCTGGGCGCAGTGGCGCAGTCTGCCCCAGCTGGGGCTTCTTTCTGTAGAGCCTCCAGGAGATTTCACTGGTTGAGCGAAAACGGCGGGTTTTCTCCTCTTGACACCTGCCCAGCTCCTTTTTCTTGGTTTCTCCGAGGCTGTCTCTCTCAGTACTTTTCCACTGCCCTCTCGGGTGGTTAGTGTGTGTGTGGGGGGGTGAAGTCCGGGTCCCTCTCCATCAGGAGTTCTTTGCTTAACCCTTTTCTGCTGGCTGCCATTCCTCCCCAGCCCCCCCATCCAGATTCCCCTTTACATGACACCTAACCACAGACCCCACCCCCCCATCCTCTTGCTTGCCCAACTCCCCACAATGCCAACCATATGCCTAACTTGTGATCACAAAAGGCTTGCTTAACTGTTATAATTTTAACAATACTGCTTTAATAAGAGTAACTCAATAAAAGGAATTGTTTAATCACTTTTAGCGAAAGCAAAATTCTTCTGTTACTTCTCCCAAACCACCCCTTTTCTTTTTAATACCATATTTTGCCTGAGCTTACTAACACTTGTCTCATTCTTTTCTGAATATCCTATCTTTGTGGGCACCAGCTGATGCAGCCATTTCAGGGTTTACCGGCATAGCTGCTATTTGCATCCCCTCAATAACATGAGATACTAGCCATATAAAGCAGGGTATTAAACATGGTAAAAACAAGCAGCCTGTGACAGCACAAAGGACGTAAAATACAACCTTTTCCCACACTCTGATGTTGGACATAACAATAAATCACTTGTTGCACGGATTTGCCGCTATTAGAGCGAACTAGATCAGGATGATGAGCGGAGGTCCAGTATAACATATACTCCCACCTCTCATGCCCATGGGCATGCAGCCCACAGCTGAGATAAAGGTCTTCTTGGTGACGAGCACAGAGGTTAACCTGGTCTTGCCCTCTACTGTTTTCAAATGTAACAAATCCGTGTTTTAACAGTCAATTCAAGTGCAGCTCCTTTGTAGCCACTTCCTTTGTTTCTAAGCAAACGTTTTTTGGCTCTTTCTGTCAGTGTCCTTCCACCGACTCTCAGGGACATCCCAAATTTCGGGGACTAACCTCCTTTTCCCACAAATCAAGGTTACAGTTCGTGCCCCTTCCCTATACTCACAGTCCCTGTTACAGTTATAACACAATTTTCTCCATATACAATACCACCTGCGGTTACACGTTTCACACTCACACAAAACCCACGCTTCACGAAATTCGTGTATGCACTCGAGACGTGGTATTACCCTAATAGGTTGATTTTCTAGCAATGCCCGATCTAACCCAAAACGCTCATAGTCTATTACCAAACAGCTTTTTCCCTGATATCTTTTTGTGGTTCCCCATACAGCGAGTAAGTAAATTTTCAGTGTCACGCCCGAACCCAGTCCCCTCCCGACAAATTTATTTAGTCCTTTTGAGGTAGACTCGTAGTTATCACTTGATGGTACCACAGTCCACTCCCGAGGCTTTTCCACCGGTCCTTTTCCTCGGGAGGCAGGAGTCCCACCCCTTTTCTTTTGTTCGGATCGCTGTCTCGGTGGTCAGCAGCACCTGAAATGGACCTTCCCACTCGGGAGTTAAGGATTGATCGTTTCACACTTACATACTGATTTTCTACTTCTGTGCTGACAATATCCCTGTTATTACTCATACATGGTAATCCAAACATCATTTCATAGGGAGAAATTCCCAGGTCCGCTCGTGGCTGAGTACGGATCCTTAATAAGGCCAACGGCAGGCATTTAATCCAAGGCGCGTCCGAGTCTCGATCATTAACTTAGTCGAGGTTTGTTTTGAAATTTGATTCATTCTTTCTCCTCTTCCAGAACTTTGAGGGTGCCACAGGGTGTGCCACGCCCATTCGATCCCTAAAGCTTCAGATAGTTGTTGTAAGATTTTTGAAGTGAAATGTGTTCCTCTGTCTGAGTCTATTCTTTCTATTAATCCAGAGCTGGGGATAATGTTTTCCAATAACACCTTGGATCCCACGCTTGCCATTGCTCTTGGTGTGGGGATTGCTTCCACCCAATGAGGTAAGTGAGCCACTAATACCAACAGGTACTTCCACCTTTGTATTTGAGGTAGCTCTGTGAAGTCTACCTGGAGGCTCTGAAAAGGCCGTATGGCTAGCTCCCATCTCCCAGCCACCTTTCCTCTCATTACCTTTTTGTTCACTTTTTGACAAATCAGCAGCTAGTTGTTTAGCTGCCGTGTTTATTCCTATATACCCATATTCTGTAAGAAAAAATCACAAAGCGCTTGCATTCCCCAGTGTGTTTACTGATGCATTAATGACAGAAGTTCTCGTGATAATGTTTTGTTTAAAATCTGCTTTCCATGGACTGGTAAAGTCCATTTTCCTTCTGGATATTTTTCAGCCCCTATTTTAAGTATATCCTTCTCCTCTTGTTCTGTGAAATTCCCGACTTAATTCTCATAATCCCCTGGCGTTACTACTGCTGATGACTCTGTAGCTGTTTCTCTGTCTGCTTGATCTGCTAAGTTATTCCCCCTTATTTCCATCGATGCTCCCCTCTGATGCCCTCTCACATGCACAATTGCAATTTCTGAGGGGAGATTCAGGACTTTTAAAACTTCTCTAACCACCTGCTCGTGTACTAGCTCCTTCCCTTTTACATTCACAAGCCCACACTTCCCCAAATTTGTGGACTACTCCAAATGCATACTTTGAGTCTGTGTACACTGTCCCTTCCTTATGTTTCAAATATGTCCACGCCTGTTTCAGGGCATAGAGTTCACAGACCTGCGCTGACCACCCAGCAGCTATTTTCCCTTTTTCTAACACTACCATTTTCTGCCCATAGATAACTGCATAACCTGATATTCTTTTCCCTTCTAGGCATTGAGAGGACCCATCAATAAATAGTTTTTCCCCATAGGGCAAAGGTTCATCTAACACTTGTTCTCTTATTTTTGTTTGATAATTAATAAAATCCAAACAGTCATGTTCTGGTTCCTGAACACCCTCCCCATATAGAAATAGGGATTAATATTTTTATTTGTTATTAACGTGAGATCTATCTGATTGTCCTGGTTGGGGCTGGACTAGAGTTCCTGTTGGTTTCAGTAGCTGGAGGAGTGCTGCAGCACAGAGACCCCAGGGGCTCCCCAGGTCCCAGTGCCCTCACCTGTGTGCGGGGGGGGGGGAGCACAGCTGGAGGGCTGGGCCCCGATTGGCTGATAGTCCATGTCATGTGACATTGTGCTCACTATATAAAGGCAGGAGCGGCTATGGGGGGTTGCCACTTCTGGGAGTGTGGCTGTGGTGGCTTTGTGTTTGGGATTGCTGGCTGGGAGCAGCTGTATGGTACATCACCTGCTGATATTGCTGTCAGCGTGTTATTCTGTTACTGTTATTAAACTGTTTTTATCTCAACCCGTGAGTCTCCCTTTGCCCCTCCGATTCCCTCCCCATTCCCAAGTGGGGGGAGGGTGGGTGAGCGGCTGCGTGGTGTTTAGCTGCTGAGAAGGCTCAAACCACAACAGTCCTTTTTGGCGCCCAACGTGGGCTCGAAGGGTTGAGATAATAACAGATTTGATCTGTGGGTACTATCAAGTTTGTTATAATGATGACTGCGCATCCTGTTACAATGTCATTTGCTTGGCTCCTAAAATCGTGGGTTTTGTTGCTGCAGTTGTGTTATACATCACATTACTTACCATATGTAGTCCCCATGCTGCTGCTTATTACCTGTGGGAATTGGGTTAAGATTTTTGCCTTGCTGTATTATGTAACTCTAATTTATGGCATGATAAAATCTTCTGTCATGGGAGTTGTGGGGCACCTACTGGAGTGGGTTAGTAACTATACCCTCCACCTTTTCTCCTCGGAAAGCCCACCCAAGGGGGAGATACCTTTTTCCATCTTCCCCTTCTCTAAGCTACTTGCAAGTATACTTGAGAATGCTGAGAACTCTGAATATCCATGGAATGCTCATATTAACGTTGTTGTCTTGTTTCTGGAAGCTGTAGTGTTCCTGAATGTGGTTCAGGTTCTGTTTTGGGTTAAGCAACTGTTTCTGAATGCCACCCAGAGCTCTACCCCAGGGTTACAGAGTTATGAGTGGCTGGGGGTGTGGGGTAGCATGGGCAAGTACCTAGGGCAGTGGGGACCTCCAATGTTTTGGAACTTCACCCCTGAACAAATGCGGGATCCTGAGAAATTAGTAAAATATTTCGAAAAGGTGTGCTGTCATCCTGACACCTCAAGAGAGACGCAGATCATTGCAACATGCTGGAGCCTGGCCCATGCCTACTGAACCTGCTCACCACTCTGCAGTACCCTCAAAAGGAAGACGTCTCTGCATCTGCGAGCAAAACAACCGGCACTGCAACCACTCCGACACCCCCACCAGGCACTGCAGCCACTCCAACTCAGGCGACAGACACTGCAGCCAATCCGACCCCTACGATAAGTACTGCGGGTGAGCTGGAGCATCAATCCACAACAGTATCAGTTGCTCCCATACAGAAGAAGAAATACACTAAAAAATCCCCTCGCATTGTAAAAGATGATGATGAACCAGGGCCGTCACAAGAACAGGAGGAGGAGGCAGAGCCAGTGGTAATCACCCGATCCCTATCCCTGAGTGAACTACGAGACATGAGAAAGGATTTCAGTTGCCATCCAGGCGAACACCTCCTTACCTGGCTGCTCCGATGCTGGGATAGCGGTGCCAACAGTGTGGAATTAGAAGGTAGAGAGGCCAGGCAACTGGGATCCCTGTCCAGGGACGCAGGCATTGACAAGGTTATTGGAAGAAAGACACAAGCGCTCAGCCTTCGGAGATGACTACTGTCAGGCGTGAGGGACAGATATCCCTTCAAGGAAGATCTTACGTGTCATCTAAGTAAGTGGACTGCCATGGAGAGAGGTATCCAATACCTGAGGGAACTGGAAGGGAACTGGCTGTGTGGGAGATGGTTTATTATGATCCAGACGATGCGCGACTACCCACAGACCCAGATGAAGTCCAATGCACCCGGCCCATGTGGCGGAAGTTTATACGGAGTGCTCCATCATCACATTCGAATGCACTAGCAGTATTTGACTGGAGAGACGAAGAGGGACCAACTATGGATGACTTGGCTCGCCGACTCCGGCACTACGAAGAAAGTCTCTCTTCTTCCATTGTCGCAGCTGTGAAGAAACTGTCACAAGAAGTCCAACAACTCAAAGAGGACATGTCCTACTCTCCACCTCCACAGACTAAGGTCTCGGCTATCAGGAGCAAACGACTCCCTACTCAAGCGAGACAGTATACAACACGGGGGAACCTATGGTATTACCTGCGTGACCATGGAGAAGATATGAGGAAATGGGACGGGAAACCCACCTACGCTCTAAGAGAGTGGGTTGGAGAGTTGGAAGGAAGAATGGCTACAAATCAAGGTTCTTCCAGGATAAGTGCTGCTCCGGTCTCAGCTAATCAGTTACCCAAACAGCGTAGAAGAATTGACTTTGCTCCTGATCCTATGGGGAGAACTTCCGAGTCGTACTTACAAGAAGTGAGTAACCAGGATGAGACCGAGGTTCGCACAGACCGCACTAACCCCTTCATCAACAGTGGATACTATGAGCAGCATTAGAGAGGCCCTGCCTCCAGCCAGGGGGGGAGAGGGACAATCGTGTTTACTGGACTGTGGATTCGATGGCCTGGCACGTCGGATCCCCAGGAGCATAAGGCTCTGGTGGACACTGGTGCCCAGTGCACCCTGATGCCGTCGAATTTCCAAGGAACAGAGTCTATCAGTATCTCAGGAGTGACAGGAGGTTCTCAACAGCTGACTGTGTTGGAGGCTGAGGTGAGCCTAACTGGAAATGAGTGGCAAAAGCACCCTGTTGTAACTGGCCCGGAAGCTCCCTGTATTCTTGGTATAGATTACCTCAGGAGAGGGTATTTTAAGGACCCAAAAGGGTACAGGTGGGCTTTTGGTATAGCTGCCTTGGAGACAGAAGCAATCAAACAGCTGTCCACTCTGTCAGGGCTCTCAGAGGATCCTTCTGCTGTGGGACTGCTGAAGGTTGAAGAGCAACAGGTGCCGATCGCTACCACAACTGTGCACCGAGGGCAATATCGCACCAACAGAGACTCTGTAGTTCCCATCCACCAACTGGTTCGTCAACTCGAGAGCCAAGGGGTGATCAGCAAGACTCGCTCACCCTTTAACAGACCCATATGGCCAGTGTGGAAGTCTAATGGAGAGTGGAGACTGACAGTGGACTATCGGGGCCTGAATGCAGTCACACCACCGCTAAGTGCTGCTGTGCCAGACATGCTGCAGCTTCAGTATGAATTGGAGTCAAAGGCAGCCAAGTGGTACGCCACAATTGATATCACCAATGCCTTTTTCTCCATCCCTCTGGCAGCAGAGTGCAGGCCACAGTTTGCTTTCACCTGGAGGGGTGTCCAATACACCTAGAACAGACTGTCCTAGGGGTGGAAACACAGTCCCACTATTTGCCATGGACTGATCCACACTGCACTGGAACAGGGTGAAGCTCCAGAACATTTACAATACATTGATGACATCCTTATATGGGGGAAAACAGCAGAAGAGGTTTTTGAGAAGGGAGAGAAAATAGTTAAAGTTCTTTTGAGAGCTGGCTTCGCCATAAAATGGGTAAAGTCAAGGGCCCTGCACAGGAGATTCAGTTTTTAGGAATCAAATGGCAAGATGGACGTTGTCAGATTCCAATGGATGTGATTAATAAAATAACGGCGATTTCTCCACCAACTAGCAGAAAGGAAACACAAGCTTTTCTAGGTGTTGTGGGTTTCTGGAGAATGCATATTCCAAATTACAGTCAGATTGTAAGCCCTCTTTATCAAGTGACCCGGAAGAAAAATTATTTTTTATGGGGCCCTGAGCAGCAGCAGGCCTTTGACCAAATTAAACACGAAATTGTTCATGCAGTAAGCCTTGGGCCAGTTCAGGCAGGACATGATGTTAAAAACGTGCTCTACACTGCAGCTGGGGAGAATGGCCCCACCTGGAGTCTTTGGCAGAGGGCACCAGGGGAGACCCGGGGTTGACCCCTGGGATTCTGAAGTCGAGGATATAGAGGATCCGAAGCCCATTATACTCCAACTGAAAAAGAGATACTGGCAGCATACGAAGGGGTCCGAGCTGCTTCAGAAGTGATTGGTACAGGAGCACAGCTCCTCTTGGCACCCTGACTGCCAGTACTGGGCTGGATGTTCAAAGGGAAGGTCCCCTCGACACATCATGCAACTGATGGTACGTGGAGTAAGTGGGTCGTGCTCATCACACAGCGGGCTCGAATAGGAAACCCCAGCCACCCAGGAATACTAGAAGTAATCACAAATTGGCCAGAAAACAAAGATTTTGAAATGTCACCAGAGGAAGAGGTGACCCGTGCTGAGGAGGCACCGCCATATAATGAACTACCAGATAATGAGAAGCGCTATGCCTTATTTACCGATGGGTCCTGTCGCATTGTAGGGAAACATCGGAAGTGGAAGGCTGCTGTGTGGAGCCCCACATGACGGGTCACAGAAGCTGCAGAAGGAGAAGGTGAATCCAGTCAATTTGCAGAGGTGAAAGCCATCCAGCTGGCCTTAAGTATCACCGAGCGAGAAAAATGGCCAGTCCTTTACCTCTACACTGACTCATGGATGGTTGTAAATGCTCTGTGGGGGTGGCTGCAGCAGTGGAAACAGAGTGGTTGGCAGCGTAGAGGCAAACCCATCTGGGCTGCCAACTTATGGCAAGATATTGCTGCTCGAGTAGAGAACTTGTCTGTGAGAGTATGTCATGTAGATGCTCATGTACCCAAAAATCGAGCGACCGAAGAACATCGAAACAGCCATGAAGTGGACCAAGCTGCTAAAGTTAAGGTAGCTCAAGTGGATCTGGACTGGCAACATAAGGGCAAAAAGTTTATGGCTCGATGGGCCCATGATACCTCAGGCCATCAAGGAAGAGATGCAACATATAGATGGGATCGTGACCGAGGAGTGGACTTAACTATGGACATTATATCACAGGTTATCCATGAATGTGAGACCTGTGCTGCCATCAAGCAAGCTAAGAGGTTGAAACCTCTTTGGTATGGAGGGTGATGGTTAAAGTATAGATACGGGGAGGCCTGGCAGATCGATTACATTACACTCCCACAAACTCGACATGGCAAACATTACGTTCTCACAATGGTGGTAGAAGCAACTACTGGATGGCTGGAAACATATGCTGTGCCCCATGCCACTGCCTGGAACACTATTCTGGGACTTGAAAAACAAGTCCTGTGGCGGCATGGCACCCCAGATAGAATTGAGTCAGATAATGGCACTCATTTTCAAAATAATCTCATAAACACCTGGGCAAAAGAACATGGCATTGAGTGGATATATCACATTCCCTATCACGCACCAGCCTCTGGGAAAATCGAGCAGTACAATGGGTTACTAAAGACCATGCTGAGAGCAATGGGAGGTGGAACTCTTAAACACTGGGACACACATTTAGCAAAGGCCATGTGGTTAGTCAATACTAGAGGATCTACCAAGCAGGCTGGCCCTGCCCAGTCCAACCTTCTGCGTGCTGTAGATGGGGATAAAGTCCCAGTAGTGCACCTTAACAACATGCTAGGAAAGACTGTCTGGGTTATTCCCACTTTAGGTAAAGGTAAGCCCATACGTGGAATTACCTTTGCACAAGGACCTGGGTGCACTTGGTGGGTAATGCAGAAGAATGGGGAAGTCCGATGTGTGCCTCAGGGGTCTTAATGTTAGGTGAAAATAGCCAATAAATTGAACTGTATTAGGTCAATCACCAAACAGCCCTATCAATGCATCGCTATGATTGACACACATTATATAACAGCATCACACTCATGAAGGAACACATGAACTCAAAGTCAGGATTGGTTTCAGCAAATGATGCCCAGTGACTCCCATAGACTATGAATACAGATGGTGTCAGATGCATCAGCCACCAGCTCCAACTGTAACAGGGACTGCATGCCTTCCTCCTGCAAGGTCACCTGGTCACCTATTCCCTACTGACCAAGAATCACCCTTCCTGCCTTAAAAGACTATTATGACAGATGGAACGCAAAGTTATGAACCAAATGAACTTATGATACATTCTGCAGTGATGGCCCAGTGACTGAGGGAATGCTGTCTGTGTGCACATGCCTAAAACCCAGGAGAAAGGATAACGATCAATTAGACTGTATTGGGTAATAGCGAACTTGAGCATAACGTAAATGATATGGAATAAGGGGTGGATACTGTCTTGCTTTGGGCTGAAATAGAGTTAATATTCCTTTTCAGGGACTAGATGAGTGCTGTGTTTTGGATTTAGCTTTGGGTTTGGTAGGAGGAGAATGCTGATGGCACACTGATGTTTTCAGCTGCTACCGAGACTTCAAGGACTCTCCGACTCTCCATGTCCTGCCCGTGCGCAAGGGCACAGGGAGCAGGGAGGGAGCACGGCCACAGCACCTGACCGTAACTGGCCAGTGAAATATTCCATATCATGGCACGTCATGCTCACTATATAGAGGAGGGGTGGTTGGGAAGGAGATCTCTCGCTTCCAGGATTGCGACTGTGGGATCTTGGTATCTCGGGGTCGCTGGCCGGGAATGGGCTGGGGATTTGTTAGTGGGTGGTGAGCAATTACGCTGTACATTGCCTGTTTATATATTTCTTTTTGTTTTCCCCCATCATCGTTATTGTTCTCGTTTTATTGCTGTTATGAAACTGTTCTTATCTCAGCCTGCGAGTCTCCCTTCACCCCTCTAATCCCCTCCCCCATTCCCAGGTGGGGAGGGGGAAGGGAGGGTGACCAGCTGTGGGGGTTGGCTGCTGACCAGGCCCAAACCAAGACACGTGGATTTGTTAAACAGAGGAGGGCTAGACTGGGTTAACCTCTGTGCTCACCACCAAGAAGACCTTTATCTCAGCTGTGGGCTGCAACCCCATAGGCATGAGAGGTGGGAGTATATGTTATACCGGACCTCTGCTAATCATCCTGATACGGTTCGCTCGAACAGCGGCAAATCCATGCAACAAGTGTTTTATTGTTGTGTCCAACATTAGAGTGTGGAAAAAAGGTTGGATTTTTCTTCCTTTGTGCTATTGCAGGCTTGTGTTTTTACCATGTTTAATACCCTGTTTTATACGGCTAATATCTCACATCATTGAGGGGATGCAAATAGCAGTTATGCTGGTAAACCCTGAAATGGCTGCATCAGCTGGTGCCCACAAAGTAATATTAAGAATGAGACTAATTGTTAGTAAGCTCAAGCAAAATATGGTACTAGAAAGAAAACGGGTGGTTTGTGATAAATAACAGAAGAATTCTGCTTTTGCTAAAACTAATTAAACAATTACTTTTATTGAGTCAGGCTAAAGCTGTTATTAAAATTAGTGTTGCTAAAATTATAACAGTTAAGCAAGGCTTTTTTGGTCACAAATTAGGCATGTGGTCGTGCATCGTGGGGAGTTGGGCAAGTGAGAGGATGGGGAGTGGTCTGTGGTTAGGTGTCATGTAAAGGGGAACTTGGGTGGGGGGGCTGGGGAGGAATGGAAGCCAGCAGAAAAGGGTTAAGCGAAGAACTCCTGATGGAGAGAGACCTGGACTTCGTGTCGTACCCCCCCCCCCCCCCCCCCCCCGCCAGAGGGCAGTGGAAAAGTACTGAGAGAGACAGCCTCGGAGAAACAAAGAAAAAGGAGCTCTGCAGGTGTGAAGAGGTGAAAACCCGCCGTTTTCGCTCAACTAATGATATCTCCTGGTTGCTCTATGAAAATAATCCCCTGTTGGGGCAGAGGGTGCCCCATTGCCCCCAGCGCTGTGTTCTTTGCTCCGCTGACTCTGTCCCCAATAAAACATGTTTTTGCTAGACGTGAGCTTGTTTCTCACAGGTAAACGTAGCAGACCGGCGGAGAGGTGGAGGCTTCTCGGAAAAGCCGGGACTATTCCTGCCTTGCAGGCACCCAGAGCCCGGGCTTCTGTCCCGGGGCATGCCCGCGGGGCGCAGGGACCCCCCCCCCGCGCTGGGGCACAGAGAATGCCTGCCTCTGGGGGCTCCCCTGGGCTCAGGGGGTTCATTCCCGTTTGGGGGACAGCGGGAGGAGCCCGGCCCGGCTGCGCCCGGCAGCCAGCGAGGGCGGGCGAAGGCAAACGGCCCCGGCCCGCTCTGGCCAGGCCCGGCCCGACCCAGCGCTCCCCTGGGGCCCACGGGGAGCGGCTGGGGAGGGCGGCCCCGCCCCCGCGCTGCTCCTCAGGCCCCGCCCCCGGCCGGCCGGGACTGCCGGGCCGCCTCCGGCCCCGCCCATTGGCTCAGCCGTGGCCAATGGCGTGGCTGTTGCCGGGCAGGGCAGCCCGGGCCCCTCCTCCCAGCGCCGCCCCGCGCCCCCTCCCCAGCGCGCGGGGCCTGAGCGGGCCGGGCTCGGGGCGGTTTGTCCGTCCCTCAGAAAGGGAGCGGGAACAAACCCCGCCGGCAGCCGCTTCCCCAGCGCCGCTGTGCCCGGGCTCAGCCGCGCTCCTCCCTGCCCGGCTCCTCGGCCGCCTCTCCCCCTCGAGCGAGCGCCGCAGCGGGACGGGGCACGGGGCTGCGGGCGCCTCGTCTCTGCCGCCCCTTCCTCCTCAGGCCGTTTCCCTGCTCCCGCCTGGGCCCCGCAGGCCCCAGCTGCGGCCAGAGAACCTGCTGCTGCCTGGGCTCCTCTCCAGGGGCCGCAGCTCCTGCCAGGGTCCCGCTCGGGCCTGGGCTCTCCGCGGGCTGCAGCTTCCTGCTGGCGCTGGCCGCCCGAGGGGGACGGCGTTGGTGGCTGCGTCCTCTTCTCGGCAGCCATTTCCCAGCAGCGCAGGCTCCGTGAGGCTGGCCGGGAGAGCCCCCGGGGGGGGCACTCACCCGGGCCGAGCCCTGCTCCAGCCCGCCACCCGGCCCATGAATTAAGGAAGGTGGCAAAGAGTCCTGGGCCCAGCCCTGACCGCTGGATGCCACCGCTGGTTCCTGGCCTCCAACTACGCCCGGTGCCACTGAGCAGCACCCTCGGCCCGGCCGTCCAGCCTGTTGCAGTCCCGCTCGGTGCTGGCTCATGCAGCCCATTGCCGTTCCAGTGACTAGAACTGGAACTTTAAGAGATGCAAGGTGGGCACATGCAAGCCCACAGCTTTCAAAACCCCATACCAAAAACTTGTAGTACTGGCTATTTCCACCAACTGCCTCAAATCCTACAGAGAAGGAAGGAAACACCCGTAAATTACACATGCAAGGGCAACAAGTTTTTTTAACTCTGGCTTTGGCTTTTCTGACTGCTCGTTCCCAATGAGTGCTGGTTTTGCAAGGCGATCCCAAAAGCGGAACACGGGTTAAAACTCTTTCTCGAGGGACCTTTGGGCAGGGGGGCCAGCCAGCAGAGCTGCCCGAGTCTCTGGAAAGTCTCTCTGAGCTCCTCCTGGGCAGAGGCAGCACTGGGAGGAAGCCCCAGGAGCTGTGGGAGGGAACAGCCAAGGGCCTCCCAAAGGCTCTCCTGGAGGGCTGCAAAGGCAGAAGGGCCAAAGGTGGAGAAATGGGATGGATCTAGGTGGGGTGCTTGGAGAGGGAGCGGTGCTGCAACTGAAGAAAGCTGCAGCTTGTGGGAGGGAAAAGAGATCCCAGAAATAAGTCCACTGTCCATCTGGTGCCCTGGCCACCTCCCCAGAGCTGCCTTGGTCAGGCAAGGCAGACCCTGTGGTCCCACAGAACCCACCTGCTCGCTGCCGGCCGCCCACTGACTGAGGAAGGAACGGGCGTAGGACAGTGCCGGTGGGGAATAAGCCCTTTCTCCAGGCTGCAAATCCGAGCACCTCCTCTGGGGTTCAGTCATTTTCTTGGAGCCGTTTCTACAACAGAGAGAAGACATAACCAAGATGAGAATGGGAAACTTGACTGGTGTCAAAACAAGACCTTGTCTTTATGCCCCTGACAGCCTCCATTTCAGAGAAACATAGAATCATAAAATGTTGGAAGGAAATTAAAGACTGTCTAGTTCCAACCCCTCCCATGGGCAGGGGCATCTTCCATCAGACCAGGTTGCTCAAGGCCCCGTCCAACCTGGCTTTGAACACTTCCAGGGAGGGGGCAGCCACAACTTCACTGGGCAACCTCTTCCAGTGAAGGGGTAAAGGGAGTCTCATAGTTGAGATAAAAACAGTTTAGTAACTGTAATAAAATGAAACAACAATAGTAGAAAGTACAAATGGGCAATGCACAATGTGATTGCTCACCACCCACTGACTGCTACCCAGCCATTCCTGGCCAGCAGTCCCAAAATCCCAAGATCCCCCAATGGCAATCCTGGAAGCGAGGGAGAGCCCCCCTCTTCCTGGCCGCCCCTCCTTTCTACACTGAGCATGACATTACATCACAGGGAATATTTAGTTGGCCACTTTGGATGGCGCTCTGGCCGTGCTCCCTCCCAGCTTCTTGTGCACCTGCGCACGGGCAGGACACGGGGAGTTGGAGAGTCCTTGATGTCTCAGCAACAACTGAAAACATCAGTGTGTTACCAACATTTTTCTAATACCAAATCCCACACTGAATCCAAAGCACAGTGCTATTCTAACTACTAAGAAGAAACGTTAACTCTATTCCAGCCAAACCAGGACCTCAACATTGGACAGCTTCAGATAGCAGACAAGTAGCAGTTTACAGCAGGGCAGCAGCCTAAAGCCTCAAGGAAAGACAAGGACTGGCGTGGGTTAGGTCAGATTTTTCAGCACTGAAGGATGCAGGTAGTAATTGTCTCCTATGACAGAAAGAGAAACACAGAAAGAGAAACAGAAACATTTTGTGACTTGTTTTTACCTGGCATAAAACAGTAAGTAGGCTTGCTGCCTGAGAACTGTGTCGATGTCTCAGCAGTTCACAGATGTATCGTCCATCTTGTGTCACCCTCCATTGCTGGCCTGTGAAAAAGGCATCGATACCTGGAGATGAACTGCGTGGTTTCTCCAGAAGAACACAGGCAGAAAACTACAGAACCAAGAGTACACACACCAAATCAAATCCGCTCCAGCCCCTAAGGAGACCTTCTTCCCCAAAACCTTGGCTGCCAGTAACCTTGCCATGCAAATTTGTTTTCCCCAGCACACATTTTTCCCTTCTTTGGAAGGAAGTTGCTCTTAACCTTTGTGTAGCAGTAGTAGTGTCCTGCCTGACAGCTGTCACCACTGTGTACCAGGACGGCATATAAGCAGTAGGAGCGGTTCCCAGTTGTCTGCGACATGTACGGGTGGAGATCCAGATACTCGGGATAATCCACGACCTACAGAGAGACCAAGGGCTCCGAAATGATCCTGAAACACTAAATGAAATAGTCCTCAAAGAGCAGGGCCAGAGGTGTATAAAAACATCTCTGGGGCTCATGAACACTTGGTCTTCCCGCAAGTGATGTCTTTGGGTGGCAGGAAAGTGTTGTCAGCCAAAGCAATCTGTGGAGCAGAGTACACGCTTGTCCTCCCACGGGAACTCTCCTCTCCCCAGAATGAAACATGAAAAATGCAACATGAGGGCACTGCTTTGGGAAATCTGCTTCAGGAAGAGAAACTTGCACTCCAGTTGCGTACGCACATTGCCGATCTTCCCATTGGTGAAATCTTCAAACCTTTTCAGACACACCGTGAGAACCCTGGGTGCGCGATGGACGGTAAACCTCTTGGTGGCAGCAACCATCTTGTCACACCTTGAAGCCAAGCACAGAGCCCAGTGCTGAAATGCACCCTGCCTTGCCCCAGGTGGCCAGGCAAGCTCTCCTGTCTCACACAGCCTTACGCTATTTTAAGGCTATTCAGTACCATAAGGCCATACGAAAAAGTGCTGTGTCTCATTATTGTGCATCAAACCTATGTGAAAAGGTGACTTATGATGGACAACATGCTGCACCCGCACGCAGGATCTAGTACTAATATGTCGTTAGAATCATCTTACTGGCTACATTTAAAGCTGTTTTGCCATCCAGCTGCTTCGGTTCACAAATTCCTCCAGAGCTGTGGTGACAGATGAGGCTGCCTGGAGGAGTGAGAAAGGAGAGCACTGAGCTGTGGGAAATAGCCTCGCCAAGCACTCACTAGGAGTTTACACAAAAACCCAGCTAGATGACGCTGAGGAGAGCCACTGCGAACCCCCAGGCAGTGTCCAGGAGGAGGCAGAAAGAGGGTATTATGGTCGACATTTCCCTCATTTCCCCAGGATTTCTGGGGCTGTCAAGAGCTACGTGCCTGTGCCACCGCTCAGTTCAGCTCCCGATGGTGTGGAGGGTCATCGGTAATGAAAACAACGCAACCATCAGCCTAGGAGCCAGATGGGGTTGAGGGAGGGCAAAAGAAAGAGGGATGAGAGTCTATCAAGGGTGCAGCGAGGATAATGGGTGCTTGTCCAGCTTAAAGCCAGCACCTACAGGGAGAGCAGTGCCATGGCCTGCCCAGGAGGACACCGTCCATTCCACACCCCACCCACCACCAAGCGCTCTTGTGTTCACAGTATGCATTTTTAAGTCAACCATATTCATTCTGGAAAGCTACAGGGGCCTGGGACGTCTTGAAGCACAGTTGCCAAACCTCTTACTTTTATATCCAGTGGAATATCCAGGAAGGCCTCGTAGGAATCGGAGACCGTGTTGCAGCTCAAGCACCTGACTGGAAGGCAAATCAAAATGGTCGGTGGTAGGGGAAGTCAGCGTAAGAACTCATGGGCATATTCCTGCATGCCAGGATCAGAATGTTCTCCTATTCCTCAGAAAGAAGAAGTTATTAGTTCTCTCTACAGAATGGAAAAATACTGTAAGAGCACCTGAAATGACTTACGTGTGAGAACACTGATGCAGCCCAAGGCTTGGCGGCACTGCCTGAGGAATACCTGACCTTGCTAATGTGTGCCTCCATTGTGCACATCATGCAGAAGCCTTGCTGGTGACCTGCAGAGGGAGGGAGGGAGGGAGGGAGGGAGGGAGGGAGGGAGGGAGGGAGGGAGGGAGGGAGGGAGGGAGGGAGGGGGGAGGGAGGGAGGGAGGGAGGGAGGGAGGGAAGGAAGCTTCTCAAGTTAGCAAAATACCCATAGCCATGGGAAACCTGATGGGGATCTTGAAGTTATAAGAACAGTCTCCACTCCTCTTCTCCCAAGGTGCCAGTGTCCCAACAAGGCCAGGACATTTTAGTGCATAGAAAACATTCTTCAGAGGGACACTAAACTGACATAATTTTCTGTGCAATAAGCAAAGAGTTTGACTTGAAGGAATAGGGACCAAGACCCGGGGCTAGGAAGAGGTGCCTTTCTGAAGATGAACACACCTAGATAACACAAGCGGCTTCTCGGCTTCAGTGTTCCAAGAACACCCACTATAGGATTGACAAATGTTGTGGTTTAGGCCTGTTGGCAGCCAACCACAATGCAGCAGCTCTCTCTCCCTTCCCCTCTGGCAATGAGAAGGGACAGAGAGCCAGGCTTGGGGTTCAAGATAGGACTGGGATGGGGAAAAATCACCCTTTTATGATCACGAGCAAAAGGCAGACTCGTTAGGGGAAGAAAAAAAGAACATACATTTATTACAGACACTAACAACACATAACAGAGTAAGACAGTGAGAAGCATTGCCACATCTTGAGAATACCTTCCCCCCACCCCTCCCTTCTTCCCGGGCTCAGCTCTGCTCCCGATATCTCTACCTCCTCCCCCAGTGGCGTGGGGGCAGGGAATGGGGGGTGCAGTCAGCGCTGCCACTTTCCTTCATCTTTGGTGAGGGGAGTGTCCGAAACTTGTTCCTCCTGCTCCATCGTGGTCCCCCTCTCACAGGAGACAGTCCTCCACAAACTTTCTCCAACTTGAATTCCTCCCATGGTCCGCAACGTTCCCCACACTGCTCCGTCATGGGTCACTAACTTCCTCTGACTGGATTCTCTCCCACGGCTGCAGCCCTTCCCGAGTTGCTCCGGCGTGGGACTCCCCCGCATGCTGCAATCCTCCCAGCGCTGAATTACAGCAGTGGGGGTTGCCTTTTCCCATGAGACCCCGGCCTTCTTCGGGCACAGCACCTTGATTATTCCGAGCAGGAGCAACAGGCCATAAATCAGTGTCTGCTCAAACGTAGATCTTCATGGGTGGCAGGGGGGGGCCGCCCTGCTGTCTCACCACAGGATACAGGGGGGTCTCTGCTCCGGCACACCTCCCCCCTCCTTTCTTCCTCCGTTCCTCCACTGACCTTGGTGTTCACGCAGCTGCAGCAACTCCTCCTCACAAGTCCGACTGCCCATCACCACGTCCCTTCTTGTTGATCTTACTCCTCTCTTCAGCTGATCCCATCTCCTGTTTCTTTTGCTTTGTTTGTGGGGGCTTACAGAGCCTCTTGGCCATGTCACTACTAACGTCATGCTGCCACGTGCCAGGACTGAGCATGGTGCTCAGGCTCCTCACCCCAATTCCCACAGGCTTGAAGGTAGAAATGCCTTTAGCCTGCCCCATCCCTCAGAAAAAGCACAATGAGGGACCAAAAGAAAAATTAACCTCGTGCTTCTCCACTGCAGGCATCACAAGAAAATCCGGTTTCAGAGAAAGAAAACTTCAGTCTGCCTTCTACCGTGGCAACTTAGAAGGCTTTGTGCAAAGAGCCGACTGGA